>NW_007727632.1:275361-379959 GCF_000696425.1 Galeopterus variegatus
TTCCCCCCCCAAAAAAAAAAACAAAAAAAAAAAAAAAAAAAAAAAAAAAAAAAACTGAAAATATATATTTTTTAAAGATACAACAATCACAGTAATTTGATGAACTTTCAACAGGAGACAACAGAATTGAGGCCACCAGAGGTGAGAAAGGGTTGGGGGTAGGGAAGAGGGCTTAGCCAGAAACTGGTAAAGGGCCACAAAAAATGATTACATTGTGTAATGTTAAATATAGTAATTATCCTGAGCATCACACATTGCATACAGGTGTGGATATTCAACTCTGTACCCCACAGATATGTACAATCAATTACAATTGAATAAATTTTTTTTAAAGTATATAAGAAAAGAAAAAAAAATCACAGAAGAATCTTATGACAGAGAACATGAATGTTCTGAACTAAAACTGTCAAGTGGAGTGAAATGAACAACTGGTATGAAAGAGTGAAAGAGAAAACTTCATTGATGATGCCTGACAACAGTGAGAACTAATATTAGAAGTGATACGGCAATAATTTCCAGTTGCATTTATGCAAAGCATAATGGAAGTGGAAATGCCTGAGTGAGTCCCTGGGTTCTTGAAGAAATAATAGATAGAGAGATGAGAGAGTAAGCACAAGAGATGTTACAGGACTTTCTGCCAGCGGGCCATATGGGCCTCAGGAAATTCATTTGAAATGTAAGAGATGTCATCATATTCATTTTGGAAGTTAACAAATTGTTCACAATTATTTCAGGCAGCTATTATATTAGAATCTTTCCTATGGTAAATGAGCCCAAGTTTGTTCACCTAAAACTAATTTATCTAGAATAAGTAGATGCTATCTCAAAATCAAAACCAAAGAAACCCACTGATAATTATATAAAAATAGTTTTACTCAAGTGAGATACACTCTTGTATGACTATACATATATACATACTTGAAAAAAGAATTTCAGTAACGTTGCAGGATAGAAAATCACACCCCAATATAAGTAGTGTTTTTATTCTCCAGTAATGAACTAGCAGAAAAATAAATCAAGAAAGTAAGCCCATTTACAATAGTCACCAGAAAAAGTAAAATACTTAGGAATCAATTTAACCAAGGAGGTGAAAGACCTCTACAATGAGAACTCCAAGTCACTCCTGAAAGAAATTGAGGATAACGCAAACAGTTGGAAAGACAGCCTATGCTCTTGGATTGGAAGAATCAACGTTATGAAAATGTTCATACTACCAAAAGTGAGCTAGAGATTCCATGCAATCCCCATCAAAATACCAATGACATTCTTCACAGAGAGAAAAAAAAAAAAAAAAAAACAATTGTAACATTCATATGGAACAAAAGACCCCGAAGAACCAAAGCAATCCTGAGCCAAAAATGTTTATCTAAGGTGCTTTGGTACACAGATTCAAGTACCATTTTAAATTATTTGGTATTTTATATGGTGGTCTTAATCAAACAAAAAATACAGAAGCAAAAGGATTTAAAAACTTGTATTTAAGTGGAGAAAAGGGGTGAGAGGAAAGAAATTAAAACTCTCATGCAAATGGTATTTTCATTCTTCTACTTCTGGATTCTTGATATATATGAGCTAATAATCCAAATTTTCTCTTTTGAGGAATTAATAGATATTTCATGGAATATCTCGAAGTAGAATGAACCAATGTGCACTATGTTTCTGTTTCACGGGGCTGTTCCTTGGGGAAATAAAATGGGATATGAGCAAAGAGCGAGCAGTGATTCCTGATTTCACACCATCCATCTATACTGAGCATCCTACTTTAAAGCCTAATCACTGGGCTTCTTTAATAGATTGCAGAATGATGTTCAATGTTTAAAACGTTAAAGACAATGATAAACCACTGAATTTTAAATTTCCCTTTTATTATGGCTATAAGCAAGGAAGCCCAGAATAGTTAAATTCCCTGTCCATGCTCTTTTATTGAATGTGTGTAATCATGCTTGAACCAGACCTCTTCACTACTAATTTGGCATGCTTTTCACACAAATACATTGCTTCATTTTCACCTACAATTCTCAGTAGTATTTCTTTGTATTTTCATAAGTGATTCTATTAATCCCCCATGATTGACTGTGTGTTCTTAGGGATTTCCAGATTGACTTTCTACCTTTGAAGCTTATTAGTTCAGAAAAGCAATCTTGTTGATTGATTTCTTTTTTCCTACTAAATTTACTGGATGATTCATTGAATTGATCATACTGATTTTTGTTTCCATATAATTTAGTAAAAATTGTAATGTCCAAATTCATAACTTGACCTGATGTTTTAAATACAATACAGATAATTATATATACTGTATGTTTTTAGCTGTGATCCTTGACTATCAGTTCTGGAAAAATTAGAAAAAAAACAAAAGGATTTTAGCATCTAATGCCATCTGGTTTGTATTTGTGATTTCATTCATCTTGACTTTTTAGTGTTTTGTAACTTAACAGACTAGCTACATTCAAAGATCCTTCCATATGTCTCAAATACTTTTTCTCTTTACTAAGTGTAACGTTAACTGTTTTCAATACCCAATATTCCCTTAGATTTTTCAGATTAGTGAAATGGAGGTATATTACTTACCAAAGAGATACAGTTATAAAACATATGGCAAATCTAATAAATTTTAAGTAGATTAGAAGAAATATAAGTTGAGCTATTAAACCTACTTCCTACATGGTCACAAGTCAATAGCATATTTTTTCCATTATTAATGAACAATTTATCTAAAACATTATATCTAAAAATATAGGCAACTTATAGGAGAATATTTAAATACAATATAAACCAAATATTTCAGTACTCATTTCAATCAATAATTCAACATATCAATGTAAAATGTAAGTATGATTCAGCTTTACTTTCTGCTATCAAACAAGTTCTTTTTTTATTTTACAAATTCAGAATATTTGATCTTTGTTTCAAGTATTCTTAGATACACATGGGGCAGAAGACTGCCGTTAAAAACAAGACAGACACATTTCACTTTTGTTCATTCCATTAATTGATGTGTATCTTTCAAATTTATTTCACACTTTGAAATAGAAAAGAAAAACTTTTTGATTACAATATTTTAAAAGTATTTACATTCTGGAAGTGATATTAGTATATTTTTTATTAATTCATTTTATTTGCTGCTTGGCTTTCACATAAAATTTTGTTTAAGGATTCGCATTTAAAATATTTGAGAAGGAGTATCTTGAAAAGGAAACTAAGTGTTATGATGACCGTGAGAGAGGTGGACTAACTAAGGCTTGCAGGCTAAATTTGGCTCTTAGCTGCTTTTGTAAATATTTATTGGAACACAGCCAGACCCATTCATTACATACTTTTCATGGCTGTTTTAATGCATAATAGCAGAGTTGAGTAGTTGTGCCCAAGACTATATGGTTTGCAAAACCTAAAATATTTCCTTGTGACTCTTTATAGAAAAAAATTACTCAACCTTTCTTTGTGAGAAAATTGTAATTATCCTCCTTTTACACAAAGATACTTGCTGTATCTCAGCAAGATGAGCATGTGTTCAAGAACAAAAAACTGATAAATTGAAAACTGTATCTATTATCAAGTATGTTTTACTTCAAACTTTACATAGGGATTAGCTACCAAGGAATGTAGGTGGGCACTCCAAGCAAAGAAAACACTTGTTGGAATCAAACAGCACTGAGAATTGTGAAGTTCCATATAATTTATTTTGGATGATATGCCAAATGGGAGAGGCTGAGGATATAAGACTAAAACAGAAGGAAGAAGCAGGCTATAAATAAAGGGCTCTGTTACTAAGCTAACGTGTTTGATTCAGATGCTTTATATAGGTGAAAAACATGGTCAAGTTTGTGTTCTAGGGGTCTCAATCTAGAAACATTATGGGAGATGAAGTGGAATCAAGCCACTCGAGAAGCAGACTGGTTATAGAAGGGATGTTAGTAAGAAATGCTTAGAGCACTAATAGTGGTTGTGGTAAGAAAGAGCAAGGGATTCTGCATGAATGAAATGTGGTAAAAATGAGAAGTACAGAGTGACTGCAGGCTGCTGGCTTAAATGACAAATTGAATGGCTGTGCCTTGTGCTATGGTAGATATTGCAATATGAAAAGAATGTAAGAGGAATTCCAGTTTAGAAGAGAGGGGCAATTATCTTTCAGAAAAGTTGGATGTAATTGTCCATAAGTGTTTTACTGAAGCTGTTTGAAGTTACCATGGTAGAAAATTGGATACACATATCTGTAGTTTCTAAAGGTAAATGTGCTCTTAACTGGTTATATAGTTATATCCACTGTTGTGGTAGTTAGTGCAAGACTGGTAAAGGACCAGTATCCACTGTTGTGGTAGTTAAAGCAAGACTGGTAAAGGACCAGTTTGCTTTGATAAAGAATACAGAATTGCTTCTATTTTGATAGATCAGGTGCATGGTCTGAGTGTCAAGCTTTAATTTCATTATTTGCTGTGTATGTGGTTCGAGTTGTTGATGTCTTATTTATTTATTTATTTTCAACAAGATTTTTAACAAGAGTTAAGTAGTGTATGTTGAAGGGGTCAGTGAAGGATCACACAGTGTGAGAAGAGCAGAGTGGGGAACGCATTCCAGCCATTAAGGGGCAAGCATAAATAAAAGAATCCATGAGGCTCGTTAAGGGACAGAAGCTAAAATATTATAAAGAAAATCAGTATAAAGAGGAGGTGTGATAACAAAGGAAGGAGAGTATAACAAGGAGAAAGTAATAAAAAATATCAACTGTATGAGGCACATAAGTGTTTAGTTACAAGTCTCTCCTTCATTTCCACGATCATAGTTAAGTGAGGAAGGATTCATACTTTACTGATATTTTGTTTCATGGAGAGCCTGCTTTTGCAATAGATGTTTCATAGATTTTTTAAAATTTCATTAAAACCTGGTAGAAATAATTAAAAATTTTCACACAACTTCAACATCAGTTTTCTTCTCTGTATTTACCAAATCTAACAAATTAGTTATTTTACAACAAAAACAATGCCTTGGTCTATCTTGTAGTCTTAGCATAAAAAGACCTTGTGGTCACAGCAGATGTTTTATCAAACACATTGAGCAAACATATCTACCTCAGACAATTCATTGACTTTCAATTATTTTGCTGTTGAAAGGTACATGGATAGAAAAGAGAAGCAGATGATCTGAAGAGAAAAGTTTTGAACCATCTACATGAATAATGTTTAAGAAAATCTTTAAAAAAATATTTTGTCTATGGATAAACACCATGTATGATGTATAAATAGATATTGATAATCTAAATAATATTGATACAAAACATTTTATAAATTCATTAATATTGCATCTAGCATACTGAAAGAAGCCCTGCTAATGGGACCTTATTTATAAAACAACCTCATTTATCTCTCACTGTTCTTATAAATTTATTAGGAGGAGAGGTGTTCTTTCTGCCATGGGGTGATATTTTTGGTCCCTCTCAGGCAATTTCAGGCATTTGAGGAGATCATTAACAAGGTCCACTCATCTAAGAATCAAGCTTTACCTTGCAAATTAAAGTTCTTTCTTCTCTTCCCACCCCTGGTCTATTATTGACTGGACTCTGATTAGACTGAGTAGGAATGCATGTGCTTTTATCTCTTCTCACTTCCTGGTTAGCCCAGTCTGGAAGGGCAGGGCAGATTGATTTGAGATGGGCAAAGGTGAGGAAGAGCATCATTGAAGATGGAAGAAAAATTCTTACATAACTCGCCCACTATGGTGTCATTGGAAATTGGAAAGGGCTTGATGCAGAGTTTTGGCTTTGTTTTGTTTTCCTTTTCTGGGGCCAGTCTTGGCTTCTTCAAGTTTCACTGCTACATTAGTACGAATCCCTCACTTGAATTTGCAGGTCCTTACATGTAGGCAAATGCAACTCTTTTCTGGCTAAGTGTTCTGACCCATGGGATATTCAATGCAGACCCTGGAGTGGGGAGTGGGAATTGGATGGGACAAGAGATGCGAGAAATGGAGACAAGACAGTATTCTGATCAAGTCTCGTTTATTAGCCAGAAAGTCACAGCTTATATAGCCAGCAGGAGGGAATCAGCAGATAAGGAAGTATGCAGATGTTTTCTGGGAAAAAGCACAGGGCAAATCGTTCCAGGAAATGAAACATTTCTCAGCTATCTAAAGCAAAGCAGTGGTTATCTCTGCCTAGGGCTACGCAAGCAGTAAGAAGGAGAAAATGGTGGAAAGGTCACAGCATTTATATCTTTAGTGCAAGAAGGCTATTAGCAGGGCTTCATGACCCTGGGCAGGCTATGACTGGGCTCTTTGGCCCCGGACAGGTCCCTCTTTTTTATTTTTTCAAGCCAAGAGAACCTCTCGGGAACTGTGCCTGTCTTAGGTTGGGGTAACCCATCCCGAGCATGGTACCCATCATAGAAATGGGTTGCCATTAATGGCAGCCTTTTGTTTAGGGTGGTGCGGGGGACTTACCCTCTTACCCATCTTTGGCTATCCAGTTCAGCTCACAGAGGCAGCATTTGTTAAGGTGAATGTAGTGGTATATAGGCACCACTTTGTTCTTGCATCTCAAGGCATTGATAATGGACCTGTATAGGCCTTGCCTGAATAGTCTCAATTTGTTGTTTAACAAATGCTGTGACTTTATTAAGTAAAAAGGGCCCCCCAAAAGCAAAAGAAGCAAGCCCACAAGCGGCCCTAAAAAGGGTCAGAGATAAGGCAAGAATCCATTAAGTTCAGTCCAAAGGGCATTTTCTGTCAGTTGTTTTCTTCTCTTTTCTAAGTCATCTTGTAGTTGTTTGATACGGTCTCGAACTATCCTGGATTTGTTGGCATAGAAGCAGCATCTTTCCTGTAGGGTGTTTGTTCACCAATTGGCGAGTGAGTCCAGGATCTCCAAAGCCAGACTGGACCTTGGGTTGCTGACCAGACAAACCAACAATCAGGAGGAAAATGCTGGTTGCCATGATCCCTGTGGAAAAGAAAAGAAAAAGACATGCTCAGGGATCTAGTGAATCCCTGGCTGAGAGGTTATGATCAAATTGTTTAACCAGCCATTCTGGCAGCCATCTGGATGAGTTATGAGTGAGAGAAAAAACACAGACTGAACCTCTACCCCAGATCAAAACTGGATCTGGGCCATTCCAGGAGTTATCTAGGGGGTCCTTCCATTTGACCATGGCAAATTGTGATTGGGACTCAGAATGCCAAAACCGGTCAGCTGCTGATTTGCCGCTGACATCAAGATTTAAAAAATTAAGGATGAAAAGGGCATGACTTAGTAAATTCCTGGGGGAGCCTCTTGTGGGATACCATTCCACCTTTTTTTATTTTTTCAAGGCAAGTTTTTAGAGATAAGTGGGCTCTTTCGACAATTCCTTGGCCTTGAGGGTTATAGGGAATGCGTGTAATATGTTGAATTTGTAATCTAGCACAAAAATCTTGGAAAGCCTTGGAGGTATAGCCAGGGCCATTGTCCGTTTTAATCTGCTTTGGGACTTCCAGGATTGAAAAAAAATGTAGCAAATGAGCAATAACACGTTTGGTTGCTTCTAATGTCTGTAAAGTGGCAAGCAAAAACCCACTGTATGTGTCTACGGACACGTGAACATATTTTAGATTACCAAATTCTGATAAATGAGTAACATCCATTTGCCAAAGCATATTTGGGACAAGTCCTTTAAATTATCCAAAGTGAACTAAACTACTGCATTTAAGGCCTTTCAAATTCTTTTAACTCTTTCCAAAACTTTCTGCCTTAGTTTTTGTTACTTCAGTCTTTTTAGTAGCTTTTTATGTGATTTTTAACCGATTCCCCTTCTAGCTTCAATGTTCTTTTAACTTGGTCCTGGTCTACCGTCAACTAAACATCCTCATCTTAATCCTTCTAACTTCAGCATCACCAGAAATTAAGTTGATGGGCTCTTAAAAGAAATTCATCACTACTGATTTATTCCTTATTTTTAAGTTCTTCTATTTTATATCCAATTCTTAGCTTTAAAATATTTTCTATCTTCTTTTTTTTTTTTTGACACCTATCTTGTATACTTGCATCCAGTAATTGTCTTGTTTTTTATTTTCTATCTGAAATACATTTCCTTGACATATCTTCAATCACTTTCTATTTTGTTTCTATCTTTTAGCTTTCTAAGTTGTATATTTGCCCCTACTTGCTTCTGTTTCCTAGTCTACGTTTTCTTCTCCTTTTTACTTTTTCAGTTTAAATTAGGTTTTCTTGTCTTCTTCTTTTTTTTTTTTTAATTTTTTTTTCCTTTTTGTCTTTTTTTTTTTTACTGACCGGTAACGGGATCACAACCCTTGGTGTCGTGCCCGTACAGGGGACCGGCAACGGGATCGCAACCCTCAGTGTTGCGCCCGCACCGTGCTCAGCCAGTGAGCAGGAACCGGTCTCCACATGGGATCCGAACCCTCAGCGGGAGCGCCGCCACACTCCCAAGCGGCACACTCTCCAGTGCGCCACCGGGCCGGCCCTAGGTTTTCTTGTCTTCTAAAGGCATACTTTATCTTCTAGTTGTCCTATCTTCCCTACGTCTTTTCTTTGCCTTCCTGCATTTTTGTCGAGTTTTCCACTTTAAGTTCCTAATCTTCATTCTCCAAATTGTTTTTATACTATCACTCCCAATTAATCTTCCCTATTTTCGTCAATTGTTAGCAAATAACTGCTTTAAGTGTAGGTTTCGAATGACGCACTTTCCTGTGCCATGAATTTTAAAATCTTTTAATCACCTTCATATTTAACCTTTTTAAACTATCACCTTGAAATTATTTTAATCACCTACAACTTGACTTTTCAAGTAACGTTTAGGTTCTATTTAGACCACTTGTTTTAACCTTTACTTCTCACGTCTTTAAAGCCTTTTATAACTGTCTTATGTAGACGTCATGACAACTTAATTCTTGTCCCATTATCGGGCGCACTTACTCACCTTCTCCTGATGCGGTAGGTTCCCATGGCAGATGAAGGTTTTACTCTTTCATTTTCAGTGGTCGACCCTCCGATGCGCTGTCTTCCTCACAGTATCCCCCGTATCCAGTGCCCCACGTTTGGGCACCAAAAATGTCCTGACCCATGGGATATTCAATGCAGACCCTGGAGGGGGGAGTGGGAATTGGATGGGACAAAAGACTCAAGAAATGGAGACAAGACAGTATTCTGATTAAGTCTCGTTTATTAGCCAGAGGGTCACAGCTTATATGGCCAGCAGGAGGGAATCAGCAGATAAGGAAGTATGCAGATGTTTTCTGGGAAAAAGCACAGGGCAAATCGTTCCAGGAAATGGAACATTTCTCAGCTATCTAAAGCAAAGCAGTGGTGATCTCTGCCTAGGGCTATGCAAGCAGTAAGAAGGAGAAAATGGTGGAAAGGTCACAGCATTTATATCTTTAGTGCGAGAAGTCTATTAGCAGGGCTTTATGACCCTGGGCAGGCTATGACCAGGCTCTTTGGCCCCGGACAGCTAAGTACTTACGTGTTTTCATCCACTAAGTGTTAGTGACATCTTGATTTTATCCCATTAGATTTACTAATGTCTTAAGATCAGTGCCCAAGATAACACAATATTTTTACTCTCTTATGGATGGTTCACTTCGGTGCCCAGGATGCGTCCTCTGTCCAGCAAGCCCACTCTTTTTTTTTTTTTTTAGGAGCTAGCCAGCCTATCCTTTATCCTTTAATTTCTTAGCTTGTAGTCAAAAACATTTGTAGGTTTAATATATGAGAGGATCATAAAAAACTAGTAGACAGTTGCCAATTTGATAATTAAAAAAATTTCATCTTAGTGTAGCAACTCACTTTGGTACATGCTTTGTATTGCACTATGATATATTAATGAAACTTATGTTTTAATATGTTATCACAACTTAAAGCAATAATAGATAAATGTGGGTTGATTCAGGAGAATGTGAAAGTTGATATCTTAGGAGAAATATATGTGCAGGTACAGATACTAATTTAAAAAATTAATCCAATTAGCAATGGCTAATTTTGATATCCACCTTTCAAAGGTTAAGCATATTTTGAAATATTGTTTGATAAGAAAGACAGCATATGAAATTAGGAGATTTAAATATGTTGTTCTTTAAAACTAGGACAATATCCAGGGAAATCCAATTAAGTAAACTTTTCACCTTTAAGAATGTGTAGGTTTCTTGCTGAAAGCCAAGTCTTTATTATATGATTTGACATTTAATGTCTTCGATAAAACCAGTGTTAACTAGATAAAACACACATAAATTTTAAGTTCTTCTGACTTGATAGAACAAGAAATCTTTTCACAGGAATAAGGAAAACATTACTAAAGTTCACAAAGAAGCTACATTCTGTGTCATCTTATACAATTCTATGTCTGAAATTTAATTCAAAGTTGTTAATCTTCCCTTTTATGCAATTCTATGTTAAAGCAGGGAAGAAGGTAGAAAGCAAAGTATAACACCCGACTCACACAATGATTCCCAATGCTGCTATTATAACCTTTACTTATCTAGGGGAAAATATATTACATAAATCCCACCTGGGGAGGTTCATAGTATATTTTGATGTAACCAGAAGAATACTATTGTAGTAATACATAATTTTAATGGAAATTTCTAATGCATAAAAATTTTACTAGCATTTTCAAATTTTCTGCGTTACCATAATATTTTTTAACAAGAATGGCTCCTGATTATAATTATAAAGACAGGTTCTCCATGACTAAAGTTTTTTCTTTGTTGTGAACTTTGACAGTTTTGGTAATCCAATTGCTACATGTTAAATTTGTACTAAAAAATAATACTTAAATAAAAGTATTATATATATATATATATATATATATATAGTATACATATGTATGAAGCATATTGCAGGAAAAATTTGTAAAATTGTTTCAGAATTTTACAAAGATAAAATCAACATTGCACCAGTTGCTATGTTGCAAAAAATGTATACTTGTTCTCATTCTTCTGACATTTTCATCCGGTATGAGGCTGGTTTAAGCTCAGGTGTGGCTAGGGACAGCATGGAGGGATAATCTGATTCATTTTCCATAAACATTGTCCCTTCTTTCTAACACAGTGTTTATTCCCCATGTGTGCACACACACATGTGCACACATACATATAAATACATGGTGATAGAATCAAGACACAGCTATGTAAAAAGATGAAATGGCATGAACTTACCATGCACAGCTGCCCTGAATGTTTGATTGCTGTTTCTTTCCTTTCTCTTCTTCCTCCTCCTCTTCTTCTTTTTTTCTTTTTTCCCCTTCTTTTATCCTCCTTTTCTCCTCTTGCTCTTCCTCCTGGACCTTCATCATTTGCTTTCCCTTATCATTGAAAAGGACAAAGGAATGAAGTCTAAATAATAATAAACCAAAACTTAGATATATAAATATGAGAACACAAAGTTCAAGTGACAGGGACTGACTAGAGAGAGACAATATTCTCCAAAGAAGCGTAGAAGCTCAATTGTGTTTTTGAATTAGGAAATCTCTCCAAACTCCCCTCTCCTTCTCTGTTCTCAGAGACTCTAAAGTTCTTCATGTCTTTGTTCAGGCGATGACCTTGTGCATAACAGTAAACTAAGCAATTTCCGGAACTGAAAAGGCCACTTCCCTCACACCAACCCATCCCTGAACATAGGCGAGAGCCTGATTTATGGAACACAGAATCACAGACCTTGAAGAAACACATTTTTATTTCGGATCATCCATAACTGCAAATATATGATAAACTCCCCTGTTCTTTTCATTTTTGTTTATTTGCTTTTGTTTGTTCTTTTTGGAATGATTTGCTCACCAAAGTATACAGATCTATTATGATTGCAGTTCGTCAAAGGAAAAGGCAGTGAATTATGAAATCTCAATGATTTTAACATATTGACGGTACTGAATAATATTACAATAGTTATGTTATTATCTTAACCATTTTGCAGTTATATTCTGGGAAATATTAACATAGCATTTTAGATTTATAATAAGATTCAAGGTGTTGATTATATTTAGATAATATCATTTTTGAGTGCGTTGAGAAAAGCTACATAAATTATGACACTGTGGAACTTTACTTGGTACTATGGCCGTTATAGAAATGGGGTTTTACAGATTAAAATGTGGTAAAGTGTTTAAAAACACTGATATTTGGGACCTACCCAAAAATGCTATATATAGGTTATCTAGGATTGGCCCAAGAATATTTATCATCATATTCTTTTTATCATGTAATAATTTATTATAGAATTTTTATTTTAATAAATATGAATATAAATAAAACTCCTTCTCAAGCTTCTCATGTGATCTCCAAAACACTCCATTTTGAAGTAAATTACTTTGCCCCAAGCGCATTGTTTTGAAACTTCAATAGGTCACCACTGTAAAACAATAGGAAAAAAAAAAAAAAAATGAATACCATAGTTCACCAATCCCATTACGGCAAAATTCTGCTTACTGTATTGCCATACCAGGAGCTCAAAAAGTTTGAGTAATGATACCAAAACGTATCCCATTTTTTGACTTTATGTTAATATATTTGCTAGCTTTCAATTTTTCATTTCTCAAGACAATGCCTCAAGCTTTAATGTATTATTCAGCTTTATATCTTCAAGTATGAAGGCCACCATTTTCCTAAATAATTCTTAATATTCACTCAAATATAAGAGCATTGAGGCATGCAATGCAATGTTTTAGATAATATTAAAAACCTGACACTGGAAATTTTTCCATTTCCATTTAAATATGTATATTTTTCTGTGTCTGCACATTCACTCCAAACAAACAAACGACTAACAGGTAAAGTAATCCACACGGAAGAACTAATAAAAAAGTGACTGGACTATTTCCAGTTTCCCATTGCTATCTTATACTCAGCTCCTACCTAAATCCAATTTTACAGAAGAAACAACCTATTTTTCTTTTCAGTCTCATGCAAAATCTTCTCTATTTAAAATGTCTACTAGCGGCAGTTATAATGAGCTTTTAAATAAAGGAAGTAAACAGAAGTCAAGATGTATTAACTGCATTTAGTGCATACCATAGGTATTATTAAAATCACTATTTTGGTAGAATTGCTTTGTCATACTTGAAAATAGACTATGTGTCCCATTTTCCTGAATAAAATCCATATAAAATCTTAACTGCACATTTCAATATTATTCCAATAGGCAAACTACAGGAAATATGCTATATAATATCTTCAAAAGTACAGTGCACATTGAGTTAAAAGCTAATGGGATTCAATTCTAGAATATTGAAGGCTGAAAAACAATCAGGAGTGTTATACTTCACTATTGTTTTTCCTGACATAGTTTTTGCTTCAATTATGAGTCCACTGGCCGCATCTATAAAAGTCTGCCAGCAGGGCTCTCCCTTGCATTATAATTTAAGAACAATGATCTAATTTATTTTTCATTTTGTTAGTATAAAATATTAACCCTGAAATCCCTACCAAAACTAAATATATTGAATTTCCAAAGCAAATGACAAATACTTACAACCTTATACTGGCTTGTGCTATTTCTTTATAATCAATTTACTGTTATCTTATTAGTTTCATAAATATTTGTGTTATTTAATATTAAAACCTATCATTTTTGTCTATTTAAAAGGAATAAAAATAAAAAAAAATAGAATATAAACTACAAAAATTTATAAATTTGACTAAATAAATACTGAAGAGAATCCTCATCTTATATGTTTACCTTTTAGGCAAATTCTTAGTCTCATCACAGAACTCATAACTTTGCCCTAAATGTTTGTTTTTGGCTTTTTTAAAATCAAGTAATGAGCTCAATAGTTTTGCTCATTGCAAAAGGATTAGCCATGGGTACAGATCCCTTTGTGATACATGGGTGGTAAGAATACCTAATGGACCCCCGGAATTATACAATAAGATTAACCTGGAAAGCTTAAGTGATATTGTGTGCAATAAATATTCATTCAGAGACTGTGCATTTTTTCTTTGTAAGAGATAAATAGCCCTGTGGAAAGAAAGAGTTAAATATTAAAGAAGGAAATAGGAAGGGTCAGGATGAGAGTTCTGAGTAGATTTTTAATTCATACACTTTAATGTAAGGTGGGCTCAGTTCAGGTTTCCTATCTGCCATTTAGTAGCTGTGTGTCTTTGGGCATTCACTTAAGTGGCTGAATACATGTTTATGTCTCCACATTATAAAGATTGGAAACAAGTAGTGTCTAACTGTCAAAATTAGAATAATTAAATCGAACTGGGTCATGTGTCCAGATTCCCCCCCAGGAGTCAGTTTGCCATAGCTTCTACTGCTCATATGGACTAATTGATTTAATTTTGATATACCTTAATGAAGTGTATACTGTGTACCATTAACATCAATAGAAAAGTGCTTGGGTCTTGATTTTTTGACTGTCAAAACAACTGTGACATTTCTTTGCAAATTATTTAACCTGAACTCTGCCTTTGATGTTTACATATGAACTGGTGGGTGAGGTTTTACATTTGGGCAACTAACAAGTCCTTTTCATTTTTCCAAAACAACTGAGGTTTCCTTCAATGGGGTTTGCTAAACCAGTCATAGAAGAAAGTTTGAGGAGTTACAAATCATAGTTTAAAGAGAGACTGGGGGAAAAAAGTGAAAGGAAAAAAAGGATGAAAAAACAAATAGCAGGAAAAAATGTAGAATTAAATTGTACATTTAATATATACCACACTGGCATCATGCTATACATGGAAGTATTCAGCCTAGTTCCTGGAATATAAGAAAGCAATTCATGAAAATGTTGATACAATTAATCATATTGCTGATTTTATTATTTTCACAGATCTAGTCTTGAATTACTGTAGTACATATTATTGATTGACTTATCACATATCAAAAATATAAAGGAAATTCTACAAGTAAGACAATTGTGAAAATGCACATAGAATTAGAACAAAAAGGACAGATAATATTATATGGGTATGTATAAACAAATAAGGAAGAATCATGCAAATTTATCAAATGGTCGGTTTTCAACTATCAATCATGATTCAGCATAAAGATGCATTGTGTTCAGTTTAAAGTATTTCCTGTAGTCACAGAAAAATGACATCACAGGCAAAAAAAGTGGTATATTTGACAAGCACAATAGAAAATACGACAACATTAAGTGGATAGTAGGCAAAATATATTATGGTAAAGCACGATTTTTAGTAGGATGAACTAAAATGTTTAGGTGATGTGTCCTTGAACTCTTACATTATGATTATATGAAATAATATTTTAATAAAATAAATTGAACTTTAGTGAACTTGTCTTAACTTTTAATACTTCACAGTATGTATTACGTTATTGAATCAATTTTGTGATTTCTATTTTCTTATGAACTTATTGCTATGTAAAAAATGATGTAATAAAATAATCTCAAGGAATGATATGTCAATCTTATATAAAGTGATTCTATTAAAAAGAAATGTTAATGCTGACTTAATATTGCATAGATATTTACATTTAAATTATAACGTTTCTCCTGGACATAATTAAGTATATATACTTAGAAAATTTCAAAACTTGAATAAATATGGTAGTGTTGTATATTTCAGTTAGTATGAAGGTACTTCAAAAATTTCATAAAAAGGTTCACATTATTTTTAAATTTTATTTGTCCACAAACTTTTCATTTATTGTTTTCCATTGCCTTCATTACGTTTTTTATTTTGACTTTTACTTTTACATATTTATGGCATACAGTGTGTTGTTTCAATACATGCATATACTTATACATTGATTCACTTCAAATAGATAGCATAGCTTTGTAACTGTTAATCCACCACTTTCTCACCCCTCAAACCCCATTCCTCTCTAGGCATCTAGTAACCAGTATTCCACTCTCTACTTCTATGAAAACCACTTTTCTTAGATTCCACATGAGTGCAATTATGTGATATTTGTTTTTCTGCGCCTAGTTTACTTCGCTTAATATAATAGTCTCCTGTTTCATCCATGTTCCTTCAAATGACAAAATTTTTTCTTTTTTTTTTTTTTAGTGGATGAATAGTATTCCATTGTGTATGTATGCCATTTTTTTGTTGTTGTTGTTAAATCCATTCATCTATTGATGGGCACTTAGGTTGATTTCATCTCTTGGATACTGTGAATAGTGTTGCAATGAACATAGGAATGCAGGTGTCTCTTTCTTACATCGGTTTCATTTTCTTTGGGTATATACCCCGTAGTGGGATTGCTGGGTCATAAGGTAGTTCTATGTTTAGTTCCCTAAGGAACCTCTGTACTGTTTTCCACAATGGCTGTGCCACTTTACGTTCCCATCACCAACAAAAAGGCAACAAGAGAGTTGCCTTTTCTTTGCATACTCACCAGAATTTTTCATAATAGCCATTCCAGTTGGAGTAAGGTGATACATCATGTGGTTTCAATTTGCATTTCCCTGATGAGTAGTGATGTTGAGCATTTATCATTTGCCTGTCAGCCATTTGTATGTCTTCTTTTGAGAAATGTCTTTTCAGGACCCTTGCCCATTTTTCAATTGGTTTATTTATTTATTTATTTATTGCTGTTGAGTTGTTTGAATTTCTTATATATTATGGACATTAGCCCCTTGTCCGATGTGTGTTTTGCAAACCCTTTCTTCCATACTGTACGTTGCTTCTTCACTTTGCTGTGTTCTTTGCTGTGGAGAGGGTTTCTGGTTTGGTGTAGTCCCATTTGTCTATTTTAACTTTAGTTGCCTGTGCCTTTGTAGACTTGCTCAAAAAACCTCTGCTTACCCCCACTTCGTGTCGCATTTTCCCTTATGTTTTCTTCTAGTAGTTTCATAGTTTCAGGTCTCAAATTTAGGTCTTTAATCCATTTTGAATTGATTTTTGTGTATGGCTAGAAAAAGAGGTTGAGTTTTAATCTTCTGATGTGGATATCCAGTATTCCCAGCACTATTTATGAAGAAGCTGTCCTTTTTCCAGTGTATGTTTTTGGCATCTTTGTCAAAAAATAGTTGGCTGTAAATGTGTGGTTTTATTTCTGGTCTCTCTATTCTGTTCTATTGGTTAATTGTCTGTTTTTATGCTGTACCATGCTGTTTTGGTTACTCTAGCTTTATAGTATACTTTGAAGTCTGGATGTGTGATGCCTCCAGCTCTGTTCTTTTTGTTTAAAATTGCTTTGGCTTTTTTTTTACAGGGTCTTTTGTGGTTCCATAAAAATTTTCAGATTGTTTTTTCTATTTCTGTGAAGAATGTCATTGGTATTTTGATAGGGATTGCATTGAATCTATAGGTTGGTTTGGATAATATGGACATTTTAAAAATATTAATTCTTCCAATCCATGGAAGAATTTCTTTCCATTTTTGTGTGTCCTCTTCAATGTCTTTCATCAATGTTTTATAGTATTTGCTGTTCAACCTTTTTTGGTTACATTTACTCCGAGGTATTTCATTTTTTGATAGCTAATGTAAATGGGATTTCTTTCTGATTTCATTTTCAGATATTTTGTTATTGGCATATAGGAATACTATTGAATTTTGTGTGTTGATTTTATATTTTGCCACTTTACTGAATTTATTTATTAGTTCTAGTAATTTGGGGGGAGTATTTAGGATTTTCTATGTATATGATCATCTCAAGCAAAAAGGCATATTTTGCCTTTCTACTTTTTGATTTGGATACACTTTATTTTTTTTCTCTTTCATTATCATGCTGGTTATAACTTCCAGTACTGTGTTGAATAAGAGTGAGGAAAGTGGGCATCCTCGTCTTGTTCCAGATCTTAAAGGAAAAGCCTTCAATTTTTTCTGTTCAGTATGATATTAGTTATGTGTTTGTCATATATGGCTTTTGTCTGGATGTAGTTCAGTTTATTTATACATAAACCTACTGAAAGACATCTTTGTTGCTTCCAAGTTTTAGCAATTATAAATAAAGCTGTTATAAACATCCCTGTGAAGGTTTTCATTTGGACAGGAGTTTTTACCTCCTTTACGTAAATATCAAAGAGTGCAATTGCTCGTTCATATGATAAGTGCATGTGTGGTTTTGTAACAAGCTGCCAAATTGTCTTCTACAGTGGCTCTAGCTAATTTTTCTCTCCCACCAGCAGTCAGTTAGAGTTTGTTTAGCTCCACATTCTTACCAGCATTTGGTGTTGCCCGTGTTTTGGATTCTGGTCATTCTAGTAGGTGTGAGCATAGTATTATCTCATTGCTGCTTTAACTTTCATTTCCCTAATGACATGACATGGAGCATGTTTTCATCATTAAAAATTGGCATATTTTTGCTTGTGAGGTATCTTTTAAGGATTTTGGCCTATTTTTAAAATTGGTATGTTCATCTTCTTACTCCTACATTTTAAGGGTTCTTTGTATATTTCAAATAACTTTCCTTTATCAGATAGTACTATTGGAAATATTTTCTCCCAGTCTATAGCATGTCTTTTTAATCTCTTGATAATGTCTTTTGCAGAGCTAAAATTGCTAATTTTAATGAAGTCAAGCATATTAATTGTAATATTTCTTTCATGAATTGTGTCTTCAGTGTTGTATCATCACCAAACCCACAGTCATATAAGCTTTGTAATATGTTGTTTTCTATAGGTTTTATAATTTTGGATTTTACACTTAGGTCTGTGATTCATTTTGAATTAATTTTTATGAATGGTGAAAGGTCTATATATAAATTCATACTTTTACATGTGGATATTCAATTATTCTAGCACCATTTGTTGAAAAGAATATCTTTGCTCCATTGCATTGCTTTTTCTCCCTTGTCAAATGTCAGTTCACTATATTTATGTGGGTCTACTTCTGAGATCTCTTCTCTCCCATGGATCTGTTTGTTATTTATTTATTTACTAAGCTGGTGCCACATTGTCTTTATTACTGTGGCTGTATAGTGAGTCTTGAAGTGAGGTAGTGTCACTCCTTAGTCTTTCTTCAACATTAAGTTGGCTGTTCAGGCTCTTTTGCATGTCCATATAAGTTTTAGAATCAGTTCATTGATATTCATAAAATAACTTACCATGCTTTTGATTGAGGCCACATTGAGTGTATAGATAATGTTAGGATGTCTCGATGTCTTGAAAATATTGAGTCTTTTTATGCATGGACCTAGAACATTTCTTAATTTATTTACTTCTTTGATATCTTTCATCAGAGTTTTGTCCTTTTCCTGATATAGATTTCTTACATGTTTTGTTAGGTTTATACATAAGTAATTTCGAGGAGTGCTAATGTATGTGGCAACATGCTCATTTCAATTTCTACTTGTTCATTGCTGGTGTAAAGAAAGGCAATTGACTTGTGTATATTAGCCTTGTGTCTTGCAGTCTTTCTATAATCTTAGTTTACTGAGAGTTTTCAGCATGAATGTATGTTGAATTTTGTCTAATAATTTTTCTGCATTTATTGATATAATCATGTGGGGTTTTTTAGCCTGTTAACGTGGTGGATTACATGATTTTCGGATGCTGAACTTGCCTTGCATATCTAGGATAAATCTCACTTCATAATGGTGTATTATTCTTTTTATACATTGTTGGATTTTGATTTGCCAATATTTTTTGAGGATTTTTGCATCTATCTTCATGAGAGATATTAGTCTGTAGTTTCTTTTTTATTTCCTTATAATGCCTTTGCCTGGTTTTGGTGTTAGGGTAATGCTGGACTCTGAATGAGTTAGAGGTACAGTTGACCTTTGAACAACACAGAAGTTAGGAGCACCTACCTTCTGTGCAGTCAAAAGTCCATATGTAGCTTTTGGCTCCCCCAAAACTTAACTACTAATAGCCTACTGTTGACTCAAAATCTTACCAATAACAAATGGTTAAAACATATTTTATATGTTATATACATTATATACTATATTCTTACAATAAAGTAAGGCAGAGAAAAGAAAATGTTATTAAGAAAAATATAAGAGAGAGAGAACTGCAAGATATAACTTTCCACAGTGATACATAATTTACTGGAGAGACAAACTGCTCACAGGTAGATGATTAGCATTACATGATGTTTTACATGGATACTCAAAACAATTGAGCTCACTGCAATATCAACAGGAGGTCTCTACAAAATTATTACAGTAGTACAGTGTGTACTTCAGTTACTTTTATGCAGTTATTTAATACTGCATCTTTATATTTGTTTGCATTTCTCTCGACTGCAAATGGTGCCATGTACTGTTTGTGTTTGTGTGCATGAGTTTTGCTAAATTTTATTTTTATAATGGATTTACCTATATTTTATAACAGTAAATGATAAAATAGACTAGTATCTACATATATTTTATGCATTCATTACATGTTTAACTTTTTCTTAATTTTTTCAATATTTCTAGGTTTCGTGGTTCATCTTTAAGTTTTTTTCAAATTATCACAAATCTTCAAAAAATTTCTCAACTTATTTATTAAAGCAAATCCATACATAAGTGGACCCACATAGTACAAGCTTGTGTTGTGCAAGGGTCAACTTGTTTCTATCTTGTTTCTATCTTCTGTGTTTCTATTTTCTGAAAGACACTGTAAAGAAGAATTTGTTTACTTTCTTTCTCTAATGTTTGGTAGAATTCACTAGTGAATTCATCTGTGTCTGGTTCTTTCTGTTTTGAAAGGTTATTGATTGTTGAGTCAGTTTCTTTAATATGTATGGGCCTATTCAGATTGTCTATTTCTCCTTGTATGAGTTTTTGCAAAATGTGTCTTTCAAGGAATTAGTATATTTCCTTTAAGTTGTCAAATTTGTGGTCATGGAGTTGTTCGTACCATTTATTTATTATTCTTTTAATGTTTGTGTGATCTATAGGATGTCTTCCCTTAAATTTCTAATATTAATAATATGTGTCCTCTCTCTTTTGTTCATAGTTAGCTTGGCTAAAGGCTTTTCAATTTTATTGATCTTACCGACCAACTTTTAGTTTTGTTAACTTTCTCTATTTACTTCCTCTTTTTAATTTCATTGATGTTTGCTCTAATTTTTATTAATTTTCCTTTTCACATCAGATTGAATTTGTTTTTCTTTTTCTAATTGCCTGAGGTAGAACTTTGATTATAGATTACATAGCTTTCTTCTTTTTTAATATATGCATATAATACTATAAAATTTTCTATAAACACTGCTTTTGCTGCATCCCACAAATTTTGATAAGTGCATTTTGACTTTCATTTAGATCAAAATATTTAAAATTTTTTATTCAAATTTCTTCTTTGACTTATATGTTATTTATGTTGTTTCATTTGAAAGTATTTTAGGATTTTCCAGCTATCTTTCTGTTAGTGATTTCTAGTTTAATTCCATCATGGTATGAGAATAGCCATTGTGTAATTTCTCCTCTTTTAAATTTTAAACTGTATGCTTTGTGACTATTTCATTCAAGTTCCAGAAGAACGTATCTTCTGCTCTCTTAACGAAGTAATCAATAGGATTCCATTACATCTGCTTGACTGATGATTGCATTGAGTTCAAATTTGTCTTCACTAATTTTATGCCTGCTGGATTGTTCTACTTCTGAGAGATGGTTGTTGAAATCTCCAACTATAATAGTAAATTCATGTATTTCTCCTTGCAGTTCTATCAGTTTTTGCCTCACATATTTTGATGATTTGTTGTTAGGTACATGCAGGTTAAGGATTGTTATGTATTCTTGAAGTATTGACATCTTTATTGTTATTATCCCTGATAATTATTCTTGCACTGAATTCTGCTCTGTCTGAAGTTAATATAGCTACTCTTACTTTTTAAATTATTTGTTAGTGTAATGTATTTTCTTCATTTTTATTTTTAATGGATATGTGTCTTTAAATTTAAAGTGGGTTTCTTGTAGATAACATATTTGGGTCATGTTTTTTTTTAATTTACTCTTGCAATCTCTGACTTAATTGGTGCATTTAGGCTATTGACATTCAAAGTGATTACTGATATTATTGCATTAATAACTACCACATTTGTTACTATTTTCTATTTGTTGTCCTTCTTCTTTGTTCCTATTTGTCTTCCACTATTTTTTGCTTTGTGGTTTTAATTGAACATTTTATATGATTCAATTTTCTCTCTATTCTTAGCATATCAATTTTAGTTTATTGTAAAACTTTTTTAGTTGTTGCCCTAGAGTTTGCAGTGTTCATTCACAACTGATTCAAGTTCATTTTTAAATACACTATACCACTTCATGGGTAGTGCAACTACTTATTACTAATAACTAAATATTACTAATTTCTCCCTCCCTGTCATCTATTTCATTTATGTATAAGCATATATGTATGTGTGCATAATACACACACACACACACACACACACAGACGGATACTTCAGTTTATGGAAAGATTCATGTTCTTTTAATTCTATTTTTCCATGAACTTTTTGAAATACTCTCATGTGTGTGTGTATGTATGTACTTATATACATACATACACATACATATATACATAAGCACACATAATAGACACACTGTTGCTATTATTATTTTGAACAAGCTGTTATATTTTTGATCAATGAAGAATAATAAAATTAAATGTTTTTGCCTTACTCTTACATATTCACTCTCCTATACTTTTCATTTCTTTATGTAGTTTCAAGTTTCTGACCTATTTCATTTTCCTTCTCTCTGAAGAACTTCTTTTAACATTTTTTGTTGTCTACTGGCAACAAAAATACCTCAAATTTTGTTTGAAAAAGAACTTTATTCTTCACTTTGAAAAAATAGTTTTGCAGAGTACAGATTTCTAGATTGGAGTTATTATTTTTTTCCCTCAACAACACTTTAATTATTTCACTCTAGTCTCTTCTTGCTTGCATGGTTTTCTAGGAGTAATTGGGTTTAATTCTTTGCTCTGCTCCTATATAGGTAAAGTATTTTTTTTCTCTGTCTTCTTTCAAAATTTTTGCTTTATCTTTGATTTTCTGAAATTTGGATACCATATGCCTAGTTGTAAAGTTTTGTGTGTATGAGGGTGTGGCATTTATCATATTTGCTGTTCTCTGAGCTTCCTGGATTTGTGGCTTTGTCCCTGGAATTAATGTGGAGAAATTCTGAGTCATTATTGCTTCAGATATTTCTTGTGTTTCTTTCTTTCTTTCTTCTCCTTTTGGTATTCTCATTATACATCTGGAATACCTTTTGTAGTTGCACCACAGCTATTAGATTTTCTGCTACATATTTTTGTTCTCTTTTTATTTCTTTCCATTGTCATATCCTTGAGCTAAGAAATTTTTTACTCAGCTGTATAAAGTCTACTAATAACCCTGTCAAAAGCATTCTTTACTTATAGCATTTTTTGACCTATAGCATTCTTTTATGATTGTTCCTTAGTATTTTAATTTCTCTGCTTATATTATCCATCCATTTTTACAGGTTGTCTACTTTTTCCATTAAAGACCTTAATATATTTTGATCATAGTTTTCTAAAAAGATTCTTGGTCTGAAAATTCAACATCTCTACAATATCTAACCCTGGTTTTAATGCTTGTTTAGTATCTTCAAACTGTGATCTTTAAAATCTTTTAGTACCTTTTTCTTGAAATTCTGATATAATCTATTGAGTAAAAGAAACTCCAGTAAATATGTCTTTAGTAGTGTGTTTTTAAGGTGTGGGGAAAGAGAAATTACTCTAGAGTCCTATGATTAGGTATCCATAGTTTAGTGAGCCTGTGCCACCTGCCTGTGAACTTTTCCCATGCTTCTCAGTCCCTCCCCCACCCCCTTAGGTGGGACAGGAGGGCAAGAGGAGGCTGGAGTTGAGTAATTTCATTCTTCCAGGTAGGTTAGACTCTAGTAAAATAGTTCTCCTAGTGTCAGGCTTTATTAGAAAAAGCGAAATGCTGTAGAGAACTTCAAATTGGTTACTTTTCCCTCCCTCTGCTGGAAGTACAGGGGATTTTTTTTTTTTTTTCCTCATATTCTCTGTAAGGACCTGGTAGAGCTCCTGGAGGTAAAACTGTAAAAGTGTGGGGTACCTCTATGAGTGGATCCCCCTGAAGTTTTAACTCTCAGACTTGTCCACACTGAGCCTCCAGCAATTCATCAATTACAGTTTTGATATTCCTACCCCAGGACTGGGTCCCACAGAGACTTCTGCTTGTGAGTTTCTGCTCCAGTAAGTTGTGATTCTCTGTATCTGCCTGTCTTTCTCTCCAATTTTTGAGACAGCAGTTTACTCTGTGACCATGTTTCTTTGATGTGTTTAGAAAGAGCTGTTGATTTTACACTCTGTTCAGGTTTTACTTGCTGTTAGGATAAAGTGGCAGCTTCTAAACTCCTTACATGCCAGACTGGAAACTGAAAGTCTCTATGGGTCATTTTGTAGACATTGTATGTTACTTTCTAAAATAAAAATATTTCTTAAGTGTTAGCATTATATAGACATTTCAATATTTTTTAACTAGCTAGTGAATCATCAATTGGTCTACAAAGAGCCCTAGTTGAATATACTACTAAGGTTATAGGCAGTCGTCAGAAAACTGATAGATTGTTTACCTAAAATTTATGTGGGTGTGTAAGGCTGTAAGGGATGTGAACATATCATGATAGGGAAGCCTAAGAGGTTAAGGGCTTATGACCAGACATTTATATGTCAGCAATATATTCTAGTTAATGAAAGATGCTATCAACGCCAGGGTATCGGTGAAAACAAATAGTGGTATTTCAGGATAGATTGACAATGTTATTCAGGTTTGTATAATTAGAAATGACCTTAGAGCAGAGATTTTTATGTGATAGATATTTTAGCTATAGTCCACATGGGCAATACATGGTAACAAATAAACATGTCTTTGTTTTCAACTGTATTGTTTTTGAACTATTTATCAACTCTGACATCATAGCCTGATCACATCCAGAAAAATAAACTTATAGTAAAAATGTCCTCTTTTATGTGAGTACTATGTTTTTGTACTACAGATTCAGTGTAGTGTTAAAATTCAGCTTAGTTGTTAAAAATAAGTGACTCTCAAATATGCCAAAATTACACAATTATATTCGTATACATCCTTTAAATTAAAATAGGCAAAAATAATAAATTTACATAAATGCACCATAAATAATGAATTTAAATAAACCTATGTAGGATGATAATGTATGGGCCTTCCTTGAAGACTAAATTTTTAAACTTTGGCAAAGGAAAATGAATAATTTGATGTCTTATGCTAGTATCTTTCCTTGGACTGTTTAGAACACATAGAGCAATCATGTATCTGGATGGACTTAGCAATGTTTCTTTTTAGTGCTGATTGTGGACCCAGGTACTAAAGAATAGAATGAAAGTCTAAGTACCAATGTGCCTTGTAGTAGATGTCATAGCCACCTACCTTTCTCCCACCACAATCATTTTAATATATTCACTATAACAATGATATGTAACCTAACAACAGTTGCCCAACCATTAAAATTTCCTACTTGACAATTTTATTGTGATAGGATTAATTACTATTGGAAGATAAATGAACAAATGACAAAGTGGTAATGATTTAAATAAGGGGCCAATATCAGTTGCAAGAGTTAGAAAGGATCCTCAGTATCATTTTTGATTGTTCGCTCTCCCTCGTGTTGAGAAGTCCTAACCTATGTAGTTTCAAGATACGTGTTGCAAGTTCATATTTCCTTTTCTCACCATCTTCATGAATCCCATTCTGGTCCAAGTCATCTTCATCAACAGGTCTGAATGGATGTAACAGTTTCTTCTTTGATCTCTCTGCTTATATTCTTGTTCTGAAAGTCATTTTCACATATTAGCTATGGTAAAATTTAAGATGAAAGAGTCATAATCCACATCATCCTTGTGTCCAATATAAGCCACTGTTTATGGTATTTGAAGCATGTCATGTTATTCCTCAAAAACAACCTATGCGATTTACTGGCTGCAGAAATCACACCATAGTGATTAAGAAAGGAGTCTATGTAAGTTGGCTTAGTTCAGAATCCTGACTCAGAGACTTACTGAGTGTTTTGAACAATTTATTAAACTCTGTCTCCACCTTTTATTGTAAATTATTGTAATATTGTCTGCCTTAAATGGTTGTTGTGAG
This sequence comes from Galeopterus variegatus, assembly GCF_000696425.1. NCBI lineage: Eukaryota > Metazoa > Chordata > Mammalia > Dermoptera > Cynocephalidae > Galeopterus > Galeopterus variegatus. The sequence goes on from NW_007727632.1 coordinate 301,294, forward strand.
GGTTAAATGAGGTAATTCACATAAGGAACTTAAAATAGTACCCAACACACAGCAATCACTCAATAAGTATTCAATATTATCCTTTCCAGAGATAAGAAATCACAAGGTAATCAGGACACTTCCTGCTCAGCTTTCTCTTGTTCTCCTGCTCATTCATGCATTCTAGAATAAGTGCTTGCCCTCTGTTCAATTCATCTAACCTGCTAAGTTATTTCCTAGCTCCAAGTTTTTTACTCAGAACCTGAAATGCTCTTCCCTGTCTTGACCATGCTGGCTTATTTGCAACTTCATTTGGATCATTGTCACTTTCTCAGTAAACTCTCCGCCAAAACTCTAGGTTTTTATTTCTAAGAGCTGATAATTTTTTTTCAGTTGACCGCTTTCTAATCATTATTCTAAACACCGATAATTTTATTTCAATTGACTGCTTCCTAATCACTATTTGTGTGTGTTTTTTGTTAATTGTGTGCTGTTCTCTCTTGTTCACGTTTAGACCTCAATGTCTCCTAGATAGCAACCCTCAATAAAAATGCATTGACATCCTCAATGCAAGCAGGAATTGATGGCTGTATTTATTAACCCAACACATTAGGTGTGCCATGGCCCAAACATAAGAGAGTGGTACTAAAACAATCCATTTATACTACAAACTATTTTTGTATGATAGTACTTTTTGGGTATTTACTCTAATGAATTTATTCTGAATCAAAATCTCTATGTACTTTTTACATATATGCAACACATTTTCGGAAATAAGGTTCATTGTCTTTCTTATATGAAGCATTTATAAAGGCCACTTAATGAGATTTAGGCTATTGATATAATGCATAAATATTGTAATTGTATTAAGAACATTTGATATAACTCCTTGCTCTTTATGTAGTACTATGAACTAATTGTTGAATGGGCGTTAGTGCATTAATTCAATAGACAGGGAAGAAATTATCTGTTAGCATTCCACAAATGAGTATCTGTAATAACTGGGTAGTATTGATGTGGAAGTTTTCTTTTTCCCACCCCGAATTGATGATATTTGGGTTCACAACGTAGTATCAAAGTCCAGATTCATCTATGTTGTCTCAAATGTCAGGATTTCTTTCTTTTTTCAGGATATAAGGATATATATTCACGTATATATATATATCCTCACACACATATATATATATATCTTACATGATATCTAATAACATAAAAAATTATATAATAATGTAGAAAATAATATCTATGTTAATAATAAGGTATCATATAATATTAATATTATAGAATAATATCTTGAACATATCTTATATATAATAATATCTTATATTAATATAATAATACATATAATATGTAAAAATATATGTAATAATATCTTTACATAGATATAGATAAAGATATAAATATAGATATCTCTCCCCCACACACACACACCACATTTGTTTCCATTCATCTGTTGGTGGACACTTAGATTGATTCTATATCTTAGCTATTATGAATAATGCTACAGTGAACACATGAGTTTGAATACATCTTCACAGTCCTGATTTCAATTATTTTCAATATATATCCAGAGATAGGGATGCTAGATAAAATGGTAGTTCTATTTTTAACTTTGAGGGGACCCTTCATACTATTTTCTTTATTGATTGTACCCATTTATATTCCCACCAACAGTGTACAAGGGTTTCCTTTTCTCCACATTCTCATCAACACTTATTTTTTGATAGTAAGCACCCTAACATGTGTAAGGTAACATCTCATTTTGGTTTTGATTTACAGTTCCCTCATGATTAATAATGTTGAAACCTTCTGTATACCTGTTGACCATTTATAAGATTTTTTTGGGGGAAAGTGTATATTCGGTTCTTACCCCATTTATAATTGGGTTACATTTTTTTTATCCTATTGATTTGTAGAAATTATTTAAATATTTTAGATATTAATCCTTTATCAGATATGAGGTTAACAAATATTTTCCCCCATTACAGAGGTTGCCTTTTAATTTTGTTGATTGTTTCCGTTGCTGTCCAGACACTTTTTAGCTTGATGAAATACCACTTATTTATTTATTTATTTTTTCTTGGTTGTGAATTTGGTGTCATATTAAAAGAAAAATTACTGCAAATACCAGTGTTACCCAGATTTTCCCAGTGTTTTTGGCTAGGAGTTTTACAGTTTCAGGTCTTACATTCAAGTCTAATTCATATAGAGTTGGTTGTTGTATATGGGGTAAGATAGGATCCAATTTCATTTTGTTGCATGTGATATCGTTTCCCCATACCATTTATTGTAGAAACTAGCCTTTTGACATTGTATATTCTTGGTATTTTTTTGGAAGATTACTTAATCTTTTATACATGGATTTATTTCTGAGATTTCTATTGTGTTCCTTTGGTATATGTTTATGTTTTTATGCCAAGATTGTAGATGTTTGACATGAAACATAGGCTAGTCCCCTAAACTCATTCTATGAGTCCAGCATCACCCTGTTACCTTTCTTCCTTCCTTCCTCCCTCCCCTCCACTCCCCGCCCCTCCTCTCCTCTCCTTTTCTTTCCATCTGCTTCATTTCAACAAGTTTGCTCTCCTGTCTTCAAAATCAGAAATTCTTTCTTCTGCATACTCTAGCCTGTTGCTTAAGCTTTTGGTTGTATGTTTTGTTTCACTGAATGAATACATGAGTTCCAAGAAATCTACTTGTCCTTTGCTAAAGTATCTATCTATTCATAAATTTCCTCTTTCACATCCTGGATTTTTTTTTCTTCATTTCATTGATTCATGTAAGTTTTTTTGTATCTCACTGAGTTTACTTAAGATGATTGTTGCTTGAATTTCTTTTTAAGTCATTTCATAGGTTTCCTGTTGTTTGGGGTTTGATACTGGAGAATTATTGTATTTCTTTGGGGGTGTCATATTTTCTTGTTTTGGAGGTTTTTATTTTTCCCTCATATTTCCAATATTCCTCCGTTGATGGCTGGTCAGCTGGTTGAGCATGAGCAGTTTCTTCTTCTAATACTCAGGAGTGGCTTTCAAGGAGAGAGACTTCCTCCTGTAGATACGTTTTATATTGACCATTGGGGAGGGTGTTTTACTTGTGCACCAAGTAGATGCAGAAGTGTAGTTCCTGTGTGGTTACTCCAGCCATATTCTACATTGGAGTTTTTTTTGAGTGCCTCTGTGGCCTAGCACTGGGCATACATTAGTTCCTTGATTAAGTGAATGACACTGGGCTAGATCACTGAGGTTGTGGGTGAGATCTTGAGGTCTTTGGAGAATCTCCTGGATGCCCTATCACTCCTTGGCTGAGGTGGGTGACCCTCAGATGACTCACTGACACCCTGGATAGAGTCCTGTGACCCTGATAGGTGCTCTGGAATGATCTGAAGTTCCTCAGCCTAAATTGACCATTCAGGGTAGGGTTTCTAGGTGTTAAGATTAGAACCTAAGGCTTTGATGGGGATGATGAGGTGCTCAACAGACCCTCAGGTAGAGTGGGTGACTCACTGTTGTCACTAGAGATTTGTACCCTTAGGGGAGGCATTGGGGTACTCTGTAGCATTGCCATTGAAGTTGGTTACACTAATAGGGGTTACTGGGTTTGTGTGGGGGGGCTCTATACTCTCAGGAATGACACTAAGTTCTTCTGCAGTACCACTATTAATGTGGGACACTCTGGTGAGGTGTTAGCAGTTTGGGGTTGGACCCTTCACCCCCGAGAGGGATTCTGGGGCCCTCTATAGCTGTTTAGCTGGAGTGGCAACTCTAGATGAAGCTTCTATGGTTGAGAACAGGCCCCATCAACTATAAGAACTTTACTGGGACACTCCGGATCTCCTCAGCTGGGGTTGGCTGTCCTACATGAGATTGCCTGGGCTGTGGGTGGGCTGCTCTATACCAAGAGAGATGCCAGATTTCTCTGAGGGCCCCTTGTGGGGACAGGCATCTCTATTCAGGCTCACTGGTGTTTCAGCCATGTGTCTTTGCTCTAGAGAGGGGTATGAGTCTTCTACTACCTCTTCATAGCTGCACAAATTGCAAGGGTGCCTCGCCAAAGAAGGTAGTGTTGCTACTCATTACTAGAGGACCTGATTTAGCAGTTTTCTGACTCTGTAAAGGGTGTGTGCCAATCCCTCTGTCCTCATGGTGATCCCCTTGCTAATCTGTACCACCTGTTCACAGGGCACAGGATGCCACATAGATGTGGGTGTGAGCAATCCACTGCAATGATGTGGCCCCAGGGTTGTGAAACCAATGTCAGGGCCAGAACACAATGGTCTTGGGCATTGAGGACAATGTCAAATCTGCAATTTCTTCAGTAGCCTGAGGCTGGAGGGGTAGGGATAGTTTTGCGTGTCCCTCCCCATCAGTTCAGTTGTGCATGCCACCAAGAGTTTCTATCACCCAGCACCTAGCTGCAGAGGGAGCCCCTGGAATAGGCATATGGCCTCCTCATGGCTAAAATTATGGTATGAGCATCCCACTAACATAGGCAAGGTCACCTGCTATGGGCTACAGATCTGATTAGCTTCTTTTCTGGGTCTGGAGGTTGCACATACTAGCCCCCTTTATCCTGAGGGTGGCACTCTCACTGCGTTGGATTGCCCATTCACAGGATGCAGGGCTAAAGCCAATTCAAAGGTGTTGGGACTGATCCCATTCCCAAGCTCACCACAGCAGTCTAGGACCCAGAAGTCAGGGGCATCATTAAGTGATTTGTGACTGCAGTCCATGTGCGTCCCTTCCCAGTCCAATGAAGCCATTTGTGCCTGTAGTGGTTCCCAACACCAAGTACATGGCCGTAGGGGCAGTGAAGACTCCCCTGTAGTTTGGACAACTGGTTTACTCACCATCCTGTGGTTAGAAACTCCTCCTGAATCCCTGCTGCTCTGGATTGGGGAATGTGGTCATGATGGCCGAGAATTTTCTTCTGTTCTCTTTTACTACTTTTGTCTTTTAATCTTTATATGTGAGTTATGAGTAATTTACACAACACCATTACAGTATTAGAGTACTATAAATCTAACTATATAGTTACTTTTTGTAGTGAATTTGATCTTTTCTTATGTTTTCATTTTACGAATTATCATCATGTACCACATAACAATGTTTCCATCAGTGATAAACCACATATATCACTATAGTCCCATAAGTTTATAATGGAGTTGAAAAATTCTTCTTGCCTGGTGGTGTCATAGCTGTTGTAACATTGTAATTCAATGCATTACTCAGGTAGGAACAATTGGCTATACCATATAACCTTGATGTGTATTAGGCTATATCATCTAGGTTTCCCTAAGTACAATCTATGATGTTCGCACAAGGACAAAATTGCCTAACGATGCATTTCTCAGAACATATCCCCATCATTAAGTCATGTGTGACTGCAGGGATTTTTTCATTTCAGCTTGAAGAACTCCCTTTACCAGTTCCTGTAAGGCAGATCGAGTGGTGACAAACTTCCTTAGCTTTTATTTGTCATCACCCTGCTTCATTTCTGAAGGATGCCTTTGCCAGGTACATAATTTTTTCTTAGAAGTTTTTAAAAATTTTATTTTATTGTTATTATTCTTCAATACTTTGGCTATTTTATCTTACTGTCTCCTGGCCTGCAAGAATTCTGCTGAGCAATCTGCTTATAGCCTTATGAACATTAACTTGTATATTATAAACCTCTTTTTACTTGCTGCCTTCAAAATTATCTCTTTGTCTTTGGGTTTTAACTTTTTAATTATTTTTCTTGGCAAAATCTTCTTTGGGTTGAAACTTCTTGGAGAACTTTCTTATGTATGTACTCAGATATTCATATCTCTCCTCATGTTTGGGAAGTTTTCAGCCCTTTTTCTTTTTTAAATAAGCTTTTTGTACCTTTGTCTATTCTTATTTTGGAGATTCCATAATCTGAAAGATAGCCATCTTGATAGTGTCCTATAAAACTTGTAGCTTTCCTTCTCTCCTTTGCATTCTTTTGTTTTACTTTGTTTTACTTCTGACTAGATATTTTCAAATGACCAGTCTTGGTATTTACAGATTCTTTCCCCTGCTTTATAAATCTGTTGTTTACACTCATTATTGCATTTTTTATTTCATTCATTATATTCTTCAGGAGCAGAATTTCTGTTTGTATTTTTTGTTTGTTTTTCTTTTTTAAGATTTTTTTAATCTCTTTGTGCTTCTCATTATATAGACATATATATGTATATGTAATATCATTGAATCCTCTATCTGTCCTTTTGTAGCTTTCTCAACTATCTTAAAACATGTAGTTTGAATTCTTTATCAGGCAATTAATAGATATCAATTTATTTGGGGTCAGTTACTAGAATATTATCATGTTCCTTTGGTGGTGACATGTTTTGTTCAATTTCATGTTCCTTGAAGTCTTGTATTGCTGGCTTAGCATTTGAAGAAGTCATCTTCTCCAGTCTTTACTGACTGGTTTCAGAAGAGAAATGTTTTTACCAATCAGTCCAGTTAAAGATTCTGAGGTTCCCTCAGATATCTTCTATGGAGGTACCTGCTCCATACCTCTTGGTCCCCCTTGGGGGGGAGTTTTTAAAATTGAATGTTTTTCTCTTGATCCTGCAAAGCCCGACCAGGTACTGAGAGACTTTCATTTTCTTTTCCTAGTGTGTTGCCCTGAGATGCTGAAGTCTGTGTGTCTTCTCCCAGTCCTGCTCAGTGAAGCCATCAATCTGTGCAAAAGGCTTACACTTGTCATCCACACACGTACCCTTGGGGAGTGGGGATGGGGAGGTAGGGGTGACACATATGGAGCATTTAAGTGGCTGTAGTCCAGTTGGGGGAGGTGGGTCCACAGGCAAAGCATCACAAAGGCTCATATTTGGGCTTCCGGATGAAATCTGTGAAGTTAGTAGGGTCCACAGCCTCTTTGTCCTGCTCCCAGCCTTTCCCAATCACTCAGCCATGCTCATCTCTTCAGTAATTTGAGTGAGGCAAGAAAGAATTAGGTCTCTTGGACAGTGTCCAGCATATCTGGGGAAGCAGGGCACTTATTCATTATGTTATCACTTTCCCTCCTGAGAAAAATTGCTAACCATGGGAGTTTCTTTTGGCACTGAGCTGAGCCACCTTGGGGAGAGAGGTGATTCAGGTAAAGTTAAATTATTCTTCTTACCTTTTAAATGCACATTTTCTCAGATATTTTACTCCAGTGGTGTGCTGGACCTTCTTTGCTAGACTCAAAGACTCCCACAAAGTTATTCTTGTCCATGGGTAGTTACCAAATTTTTGCTTCTGTGAAGAATGATATTAGAATATTTCTATTCCACTATCTTGGTGACTTCACATTGCAGTATTGAATTTTATTTTCTCTTTTATCTAATGATCACTTAAAACTATTTTATAAACTTTTGAAATAATAAATATCCCATTTTAATTTATTTTTAATTGAAACGTATTCTTTTATATATTTATGGGTACAGAGTTGTATTTCAATATATGTATATGATGTGTGCCGATCAAATCAGAGTAGTTAGCAAATTCATCATCACAAAAAATATATTGATAAATCTGTCTTTTTAATAATCTATACCTTAGAAGCGTATTATATTCTTTTTGATCAGACATATATTTTTGTAAATTATTTTTTCTTTCTCACATTTATATTTTAAAATTTTAACACTTATTTTTACATATTTGTGGGGTACAGTGTGTTGTTTTAATAGGTGCATCTACTGAACAATGATTCACCTAGGGTAGATAACATAGTCTCACTTTTTCAAATACACAAACATACACATATATGCATATACTCACATATACACACATGTGTGTGAATCAATTCATTTGCTTTTAATCTGATCTTTCAAATCCTGAATGAAGTAAAATCTCCCTCTACAATTGTTCTTTTACTAATTTTGTTTATTCTTCTAGAAGTTTTTGTTTCTGTGGGAGGAAATCTTGTTAAACTATTTTTGGCATATAACATTGTATGACTGCTTTCTTGTGCATGATAGTTATTCTGTTCTGTGCATAGTAATTATCCTCATTATGTAATTTTTTTATAACTATTGAAATTGGCCTTAGATTACACTTAGTCAGATATTAATATATTTTCTGTTGTCTCATTTTGACTGGTTTATTTTTTAATACTATTTATTTTTTTAATTTTTATTTTTACTATTATTTTCTATGCCTATTTATTTTAGATAGTTTCTTTCTGGCTAGTGTTATACAGCCCATAGTCAGATGATGAAATGTAATGATTTGACATTTCCCTCTTGCTCAAAACATGTAATTAAAGAAAATAATACATTTATATTAATATGCATGTATAAAAGAAAAACTAGTAATCTTATTGACAAACAACATAACCAAGGTTCAAGGAAATATATTTCACCAGTTTGAAATTAAATAGAAACATAATATTATTGACTGTGGATAATTCTACAGCATGTTGAAATTGAAATCTCAAAGCAGTAATAAAGCAAACATACAGCAACAAGGAGTATGATGACTCCATATAAATAGTGAACGAGAGTCACACTCTTCTTGAATTTAGGGGTTGTGGTGAGGATCTCCAAATTGTGAAAGAAAGCCAAATGAACTGCTGTAGATCAAGCTCTTGGCTCTAGCTTATAATAATTTGCAGGTGTTGGGAGCCTGTAGATACTGCTGGGTGACCACAAACCGAAGCAAATTACTATTGGCAGGCTCAGTAAATCTGTGAGAGTTCCCATACTGCACCAACACAAGAACTCCAAACTCTTAGTGTAGTTCTGAGGTGTGAAATCTCTTCAAAGATGCTAGATTTTGAGATATGAGCATAGAGGAAAAGCAAGTTTAAAAAAAAATCAAGCATGAGTAAAAAAAAAAAAATGACTACATCAATGATGACAAAATTATCCATTTAAAATGAGCTATTATGATTACATTTTTACTGGGTATACATTTTTATTATGAGCATCAAATTGGTAAATATAAGTTCCATAGTTAAAGACATGCTCATCAGTGTGTGTTGCCTGAACTAATATTATCAGCACCACCTGGAAACTTCTGAAAATACAGAATGTCATTTACACAGCAAAAATAAAAATTACAAAATATGAGTGTCACCGGAATCATTATCAATCAGTGTGAAAAATACTCTTTTCTTTTTTACCTTTTATACATCCTTAATGGTATCAACTTTATACATTTTTTTCATCTTGTTCCTGAATTACTAAAAGTGAATTTTAACTTGTTTGCTGTCAATCATTTGTGTCATATTCAGCTTCCATAATCACATCAATTCTTGCCCAAGAAACTTTCAGTGCTCCTCTATTGCTTACTGAGTTAAACCAAGCTCACTTGTTCTGCAATTAAAATTTGTCATATTATGCCCTTCAATGGTTTCTTTTAAAGTGTAATTATTTCGTTATATAAGTTCTATATTCCTGATAAACTGCCTGGTCTTTGTCCCTCAAAATGCATTGTAGTTTCCTAGCTTTAGCTTCAATTTTTATGCCAGAAAAGAATGAAAGCCATGACACAATGATGTAAAACATTCTAAGGACACAAAGATGGCTCCTGAGTTTTACCTGAAGTTTGCCTTATATACAAAAAAAAAAAAAAAAAAAAAAAAAAATTATATATTAAGGTACTGGGATACCTCTCAAATGAAAGTGATTCCCAGACATTATAAGAAACTGAAAAATCAGAAAAATATTAAACGATAGTCATAGGTAGGGAAGAATTTTATTTATAGGTAGTCAAATATGTACAAATGGTAGCTCACTTATAATGCATAAAAACTTATAACAAGAGTGTTGACAAATGTGGCATACCTTAGAGTTAAATATTAATTTATAGAAGTTTCTAAATAGTAAACATACATGACAAACATAGTATAAAGGAAAACATGGAGAAATATATGGGTTTTAAAACATTTGGAACTACTTTTTTTGTGATGTATTGTGTATTCACATCTACTAATTCAGATTAACTTTTTTTCTTTACAAGTATGAATACAATTTTCTTGAGCTCTTCAAGGAAGAAAAATATAAAAAATCCTTCACTTTCATTTTTTCAACATTTGCACGGTTCTCACACGTTGTACACTGGCACTGTTTATCTCCTTTTGCATTCCAGATTCAGATTTTCATACCTCAGCTGGTGAAAAAAGCATCTGAGCTTTCACATGATGCTGCTGCCTGCTGGCTAGCAATTGTATTTTGGCAATGTCACCAGCGTTGTACATCAGTACTTGTGTATTTTGGAATAATTTATTTCATTCTAATATAACTTTATAAAGTGAAGGTAAAATGAAAACAAATATGACATTTTCATATCAGTTTAAATAACATGATTTATTTATCTTTGATAAAAGTAAAACTAAACTGAAATTCATCAGTCATGTCTAAAATTGTGTCCTTCAACAGGACAATGATTGAACATAAACTAGTCAACTATCGATTTAACCTTGAAGAAAAATAATGAAATTGGAGAAATTGTATGTCATTCTATAAAGATATCATTAAAAATAATTTCTAAAGCTGTGGGTATAATAATGAAGCTTATTGTCTGTTTTTATGTTGTGAACTCTCCTGAAATAGAATAGGACTTCTGATACCACTTTAATACCTTGATTTATTCATTTTTTCTGAATTTTATCATGAAACAAAATAGGGATCTTTGAGAGTCTTGTCACTGTGGTACAATCATTTCTGTCATGAGCTCATACAGCTCCTTTGACATAAGTTTCTTTCTTCATACCAAGATTAACAGGGCTTTTCTATATTCATCAGAGTTCACTGTATGTTTACTGTTATGTCATATATTACCTCTCAGGGCTGTTTGAGTAGATCATCTACTCTAGATCAGAAGCCACGATAGCCTTCTGTGCTTGTAGTACACAAACCTCAGGGTAGCTATTCTTAAACTCTGTTTCAGTATAAGGATGTAAGTAACAAGGAGTGTTATATTCTAAAAATTCCAGCAAAAGCAAATATTGCCAAGTCTAATAGTTTGTATTTGAAATATTTATTATTTTTGTTTTATGGTATATTGAGGATATAAAAAATAAATGCGGAGTCTATACTTAAGAATATATGTGACACATGCATAAACATGGACAAGAAAATAAAAAATGTATACTATTGAAGGGACTAAATATTTTCAATAGGATTTTATCCAGCATATAACTCTCTCCAGTTATTTTTTTTTCCATGTCTACCTTGTAATGGCAAAACAATTTCCTGTGCACAGTAGACGTAATATATGAAATACATATACATATACATAATTATTTATATTTAGAATTGTAGAGTTTTTTAAAGGCTTAAATTATCCTATTAATTTTAAGAATTTTTTGGAAAAAAATAACATGGAGATACAATATGGGATTATTTGGAAAATATATTATTCCAGATATTAAAGGAAATTTCAGGGAGGATTCTTAATTACTTATTATTTTCATTGATCTATGCAATTGTACTCCCCACTATAAGTTGCTGTAGTCCACAAAGTTACTTTAATGAAAGAATTGCTTTTAAATATTGTAAGATTTGAAGAAATTGATTTATTTTAACAACTTAAGCATGTCTTTGATATTTGGAGTATTCTAAAAGCAATTTCATTACTAAATACTTTTTCATATGCTATAGCAGTTTTTTACATTTATTTTTACCTTTGAGTTTAGGAAAATCTAATTTACTTTTCTTTTTACTGGGGTTTTTCTAATTGACTAAACAGCAGTGCAGCCAAGCTTTCAATCATGCTATGCTTTATACTTTCAAAGCTCTTTATATAACCTAGTCAGTCATCTGAACATGCTGCTAATATATAGTCAATGGCATTTTAATATTGCTGAGCTCTCATAACTGTATATTTGCAAATACTGAAAGTTTCTTATGACCTTTGTGAAAATTGTAAAAATAATTATAAATGTCTGAACAGCTAGACAAAACAAACAGCACTGGGTATTCTACGGGTATGATATATAAGTCACAGAACATCTGTGCTATGAATGTTTAAATCCACATGAAATCTGCCTTCATTACTGCAAGTACCTTGTAAGACAAAACACATAATGGTGGTTTTGTGAAACATGTTAGTCCAAATGCAAGGAAATTCTATCTATATATAATAGCAGCCATAAAAATCAACAAAGTGCTGCTTTGTGTAGGATTGCCTTATGGTCAGAGTAGTATATTTTGCCTTGTTAAGTTCTCCGTGAGGAACAAAAAATGATCAATATGTTTTCAAGTTGTTCTTCAAATAGTGTATGCTTACTTCATATTAAAGAATGTATATGATTTTAATTATACTTGAAGTCTCACCATATTAGCAGTTTTTTTTTTCTTTTTTCTTTGTTTTTTGTTGTTGTTTTCTGTTATCTATAAACCACCCATCTGTATGCTTCCACATGTTTATAAATTAGGGAGTAAAGTCTTAGAAAACAGGGAGTTTTTCTATGCCCACTTTTTTTTTTTGCATAAGTTAATATTTCTTACAAATTAAACAGCATGACTCACAAACATGATAATGGACTTTATGATTATTAAATAATTTTACATAGAAACGATATTGGTAATGAGGGGGAATAATTTTATTGCTGAAAGTTTAATATTTTGCAATTTGCTGTGTAAAATTTGTGCTAGATTTTCCAAAGAAGTATCTTAAGTGACAAGTAAGAATCATCTTTTGTAAGAACTAACTATTGGAGATAGATAGCTTTAAACATTATTCATAAAAGCATTCAAGAAAAGCTCATATAAATGATAGTTTGCTAAGTAAAATCACCTAAGTGTTCTGTACTCTAATTTCATGAGACCAAGTTGAAACTAATGTTAACTAATCAACATTTTCCAAACATTGTGCTAATTCTATCACTTATATCTAAAATAAATTTCTAAGAAGCAATCATTAATTACTTTTTAAACATCATAAAAACTGACTCTTCAAAATGCAAGTTGCTTGAGGTGCTGTAGCTAGAAAATGGTGAGGCTGTGGTTGGAACTCGGATCACCTAACTACAAACTTTGTGCTCTTAACTGCACATTTTACTGAACGTTAGGCAAAGAATGATATTAATTCTCAGGAACTGCATTCCTCTTTTTCTATCAATACATCTTCATGCATAGGAAATGCAGTTTCATTGTTCTCTGATTTTGAATTGAAGCATAAATAACATGGGAGAAAATTTTAACACTATTTCCAATTGTACTTCTCACATAGAGACTGGCAGAAGGAAGCCATATTATCTACATTATGAACAGTCACACTTGCAAATGCCATTTGAAGTGTCAAAGCAAAAAAGCATGCTCTTTCTGTTGATTTCTTGGATGAGTTATCTCTGTTATTTAATTTTTAAAAAACAAATACATTGACCTATACTGACATTTCTGTTTATATATATAAGCATAAGAAAAAATATCAGGCATAGATACTTTTTTCTCTCACACGATTTAAATTATACGAGTATTATCCTCAATTAAAATTTGAAAAGCTGTCATTCTATATAGAAGTTATATAATTGAGATCTTCTAATTAATTGTAAATGTATTTTTTTTTAAATCTGTATGAGTAAAACAAAGGAAAGATTTAGAGTTTGGGGAGTTGAAAATGGATTAAAAGAAAAACTTAACTGTATCTTTAGTTTCCTTGTAATGAGTTTTGGTATTTTTTCACAGAACAGAATTAAAAATGTGTACACTAAAAATATTATGATTATTTCAATAGAAGTGAGATTTCTGAATGAAGGGAAAAACTAAATTATTAGAAGTTTATAATTCTCAGCGACTTCCTTACTCTCCGTAGAAGGTTTAGGTGCAAAGATTGCAAATCTAGGACCAAATGCCAAATTTCACTAATTCTAACTTGTATGTGTGTGTGTGTGTGCATGCACCTGTTTGTGTGTGTTTTTCCACTGAGAATATGGCATCTTTACTGAGCTATGTTCTTCTGTTTCGTTCCAAGTGAGACATAAATTCATTTGGATTCATCGATGGTTGCAATGATGACTAGAAGTTTGCATTTGTGTAGGTAGTTGCCTCTTTTTCATTTCTTAAGAAAAAATAGTAGTTAATACAGGACTAGATGATTGTACTGGTAAATGAAACCCCCTTTAGCAATGTTTTAGTTATTACTTACAATGTACTCTTCCTTTCACTCACAACACAGACTGGCTCAATGTTATTCTGGTTAACAAATCTACAGAGTGCTTCCCATGTTCAAAGAGAGCGTTTAATTAGAGACTGGTTTTCTCCCACATAAACAATGGACTCTAAGAAATACATCTGATTGTCATCTTTAGCGATTTTTTGGAATATAAGGCATTTCACCTGTTTTGCATGATTGGAAAGGTATCTTTAAAAAGACTCATGACTTCATTCACTTTACACTCACCATATGCACGCATTACTAAATATTTATTTCTCAGACCCAAGCAAACATCTGCATTTGTTATTTTCTTTTGAGTTTGATATTCAAGTCTACTGGTTTTATGTAATTTATAAGTGCCAAATCATTGACACAGTTCCATTTACATATGAGCAGGGATCTAAAGTGATTTGTTAGAAACTAGCTAACAATTAATGGAGAAACTTTTCTTTAATAACTGTCTATATAGCTAGACCTACCTGGGGAAATTGGTCACACCTCTGCAAGAAGTCAGAGTATACAGGAGGAAGAGAGAGTTACTGGAAAGATTATTGAGGACATAATATAGACAGTGAAAACATCTGTATTTAGTAGAGGAACGGAGCCACTTGGCAAGAAATACGTAGATATTAGATCTAACCCTGCCTCCCAATAGCCACCACTTTGAGCAATCTACAAAGCCCCTATGAGAATATTAAAGAGGGTGTTTACATACATAACTTTAATGTTCCTCCCGGTTTAGTAATTCAAATTAGCATTTTATATTTTCTAAAAACATCTCTGCTCCTATTCCATTCTAAGAAATAATAGCCAGGAAGGTAGAGAAGGGAGGAAATTATCCATCATTGATCCAGATTGTACTGTAACTACCCGTATTGAATTTTAATAATAAAGAAGAAAGAAATCACAACATACACTGTGGCAAAAATAAATGAGAAAGAAAAAGGGAAAGTTTTCTAACACTCAACCATAAACTTATGCTTTTTCTCAAGGCAATCTTCCACCAATAGCATCTTCCTTTTAAATGTCATCCTGGGGAGACTCTCATAGGTTTCTACTTTTCCACACAGCTGGGGATTGTAGAGAAAAGATTTATTTGGGCAAAGTTAATTTGACACATGTGATACCACCTGCTGTCTGTACTGTATATATTGTTTGCTTTTTCTGAAGTGGCTCTGATGTATCATCCTGTCTTTAGGTACAGAGGGAAATAACCAACCCCCTACCACTGCTGTCCTGCATTTGCCCTTCTCTTCCAAAACACAGGGCCATAACAAGATGATTTGCAAACTAGAATGAAAATCAGAATGCTATTTCTTATTATGATGTTAACAACATGACTGCAAGGCACGCACTGCCTGCTGTTATCATTCTTTGCTGTGTAGAGCCCAGCGCCACTCGCAATCCGGGCACTCAGTCCTATCCCTGCACTAGTCTAATTATTCATTACTGTCTCTCCCTTAACACTCCTCAAACCTAAAGGCATATGGTCATCAGGTTATTAAGAAGCTCACATTTAAAAATCACTCAACCTGCTGCTGGATAATGAGATGTTGAAAATGGGTAGTCTGTTCTCTGGGAGGGCATTATAAGCTATGAACATGAACTCTACTGTACTTTATTACAACATCTATGTTTTGCCTTCAAAGCTTACTCAGAAACTCTCAGAAGCTTGCTTTCTATCAAGCTCCGGATTGGCATTTGCTAGTGTGGGAGTAATATACTTTCTTTTACTTTTCTTACTCTCATGGCTTAAAAAATCGAAGGGATCACACCTGAGAAGTAGCAAGACGATGGCCTGGACAACAACCCACGGCCTCTTTCTGATCGCCCGTCTAGTGCCACAACAGATACCAGAAGAGACTCCACCAAACTAGAGCAGGAGGGCTGCTTTTGACCTCTGCTTTCTTTAAGGTCTCCAGGTTCCGGGAACCCGTCTAAACAGCTGGCACATAAACCTACATCATTTGCCACCTGTGGGCAGGGCTCGAGTCCAGCTCCACTGAGACCCCAGCTCTCTCTGTGACCGCTGCTCATTGACCTCTGCTCATCCCTCTGAGGGATTCCCATCCCGAGACGATGGTGCATTGCTATTTATCTTTGTCCTTTTCAAATTTTAATGATATTGTTGAATTTGGAAGATCTGTATTTTATTTGTTTATAATTTTTGTCACTTCTGGGGGCAGCCATAAAAATGTGCCACTCAGATCTCATGGGGGATGAAACGTGGTTGGCTGACAGCTCCAGCACCCCATTTCTGCGGAAGTCCCATTTTCTCAGATTATTCCCAGCCAATGACTGCACATGTTGTGGTACTTGTGCTCACCTGCACTACCAGGTAACATTGGTTGTGGACTCCCCACTGTCTTGACAGGAACTTTCTTAGAACTGTGCCGAGAATATCCAACCACGCCATCCTCCTTCCTGGGCCCTGTGCTGTCACAGGCCATTGCTGCCTTGCATACTGAAGGCTTGCTCTGCCAGTTCCTGATTCCTCCCTCTCTCCTTTGCAGGCATTTCCCTCAGTAAGCCCCCTGCACATCTTACGGTGTCAGGGCATCTGCTTCTTGGAGAATCCAAACTGGTGGATTTCCTAATTCTAAAAAGCAGTTGATATGGCTTACAAAAAAGAAAAAATAATAATAAACACATACAAAATTGAGTTTAAACCAAAAAAGTCTGACAGATTTGAAAGTATAAAGACCTAGAAGACTCTGGCTAATAAACAATTACAAACCAAGCAAGATATTTTAAATAGAAAACATAAATACAGAAAATATAAGAAAGCCAAGTATAATTTTCAGATTTTACTCTGAACTTCCCAGAATCTGGGGGAAAAAGGATACAGACCACAAATTATACAAAATTTATATTATAAACATTACTTATTTTGACTATTTGGTTCAAAATTTTTGCCTCAGCTTCAGGTACTTGTCGGTGGTCCCATGTGCTTCCTTGGGAAACCTGTCCCTTCCTGTGCATCTCCCTCCACTACAGTCATGTCTGAATAGAAGCCGCCTTTCCTTCACGATGCCACTTCCCTGGCTGCAGTGATAGTCTGATGTGTAGACATATGTGTACCACTCTGGACACAGTGTTTCTGCTAGATGTATGACCCAAGACTTGTCAACTAGAGTTATTGCCCAATATCTTTCAACTGAGTCAGGGAAGAGTTCTTTTAATTATTTTGCTGGAGCTCTGTAATTCTGTGCAGGAGGATATCAACAGTCAAAGAACACAATTAACTAAAATAATAAGATCAATATCTTGAAAACAACAGAAAAGGGAGCTTGAATGCTGATGGTACTCGAATCACTGATTGCAGTAATTTCTAAAACCAGCTCCATTGCTGTTTTTGCTGCGATTTGAGTATGCCGTGCAATTAATTCAACATTCTGCTTACGGTATCATGAGTTGAATCCCTGCTGCTTACAAGCAAAAACCTTATCTAGTGTAGTTGTCATTCTACTTCTTTGATTTTACTTTCTTCAAAGCGCCTCTCTAACTTGCATCGTATGCATTATATAAGCACTGCAGATATTTTAAAGATTATGTTCCTTGCAGTTTTTTAATGAAATATAAATATTAATTTATTTCATTGATTTTAACCATTTTATCTTGTGTTTTAGTTTATGTATTATTTAAACATTTAATAAACATTTTAAGAATAATTTTAAACTTGTAAAACGTTGCAAATATTTTAGACTTGCTGTATTTGCCCCACCACGTTTCTCCTGTTAGTAACATTACTGTGGTTCATTTGTCACAATTAATGAACTGATATTGATATGTTATTATTAACAAAGTCAATATTTTATTAATATTTCCTCAGTTTTTTCTCTAATTATCTGTTTCAGAATTCCATCTAGGTTACCATGATTTAGTATTCATGTCTCCTTTGGTACCCCTTTGTTATGACAATTTCTCAAATTTTCCTTGTTTATGATGACCTTGACAATTTTTAGTAGTGTTGGTCAGATATTCTGCAGAAGGTAGCTCTTCACTGGGATTTGTCTGTTTTTTTGTTTTTTTTTTTTTCTCATGGCAAAACTGTGGTTATGTGCTTCTGGGAGGAAGTCCACAGAAGTGGAGTGCCATTCTTCTGATATCATATGAAGGGATAGGCTATTGACATGCATTATCACTGCTGATGTTAGCCTTGACCACTTCACTGGAGTTGTGTGTGTCAGATTTCTGCATCCAAAGTTATCTTCTCCCCTGATCCCCTTTTACATAATGCTGTCCTTGTAGGAAGTCACTAAGCGCAGCCTCACTTAAGGGCTCAAGAGTTATGCTCCATCTTCATGGAGTAGAATTCTTCTGCATCAGAATTTTTTGCAGTATTCTACCCATTTATTTATTTATTTGTTTAATAATTTATTTATATCAGTATAAACTTGTGGATATATATCAGTATAGACTTGTGGATATTTATTTTGTACATTGGATTACAATTCAATACTATGCTATTTTGTTTCACAAATTGTTTCAGGTTTGGTCATTAAGAATTGTTTCAGACTGGCTCCTGTGTCACTATTACATGCCCCCACAGTTTTGTTTTTTGCATGCTTCCTTACCTTCTGGCACTGCAGGATGCTCTAGGAGAATCTTGCATGTTTCTTGTCCTGTATCTAAAATCAGCTGTGTTTTTCCATGGAGTCTATGTTCTCTCTATTGGAAAATGGTATTAGAACCCAAGATTTGAGTGCTATAGTATACTCATTCATCATTTTGGATACAAAGTTAAAAATATTAGTATAGCTATGGACAGGGAGCTAAACATATTAACTGTTAATATGTGCACATACATACATCTAATAAATTAGAGATTATGAGACAGAATATAACTGTTCATATTCTTATGGGCAAGAATATTCATCTTTAAATATCTTAACTCTGGGCTTACTCTCTGGTTTTCTGTTTTTTGCTATTAACTCTTCCCATTGTTTTCTTACATTTTTGTCATTTTCTTATAAATAATCTCCAATTGACAGCCTTTGTTTCCCTCCTAGATTGCAGTGATCATTTGTAGTAGGTTAATACATAAGTATTTTGGAAGAAAGACAAGCCCTGTATGTGCACAAGGGCTTTTCACAGAGTTAAATATGCATGATATTAAAGCAGGGATATTTCGGCAGTACTTACTCTGTTCAGAGCTCTTCCATTTTTATTATTTTCCTTTTTTATTCTTTACTTTTGTAGCTTGGTTTTTGCAGCTTTATTTTGGTTTTTATTTACTGCGTGATCCATAACCGTATTTTATAGTTTATCTTTTAGATAAGTTTGATGTTACTATGTGGTTAATACAAATACAGAATTAAACAAACAAAATTTATTCTTATTCTGTTTTTAATTATTACAACATGTAGTAGCAGCTCTAAACGTAGGGTCTTTTCGTTCTAATCATGGTCCCCAGGCATGATAACATTCTGAATAATTTACTTAGGCATTAAGCATCAAGAAAACACATTAAATTTAATTTTTTTCTATACTTTAAGGAAAACTCTGCATTCTCACAGGATATTATTGGAAATCCTACTAAATCTTAATATTCATACGAGTATGACAAAGTGGCTTTACTCCAAATCTTTGGCTTTGCTATTATGTTGATAAACCCTGCTTTCTACATTTATTTAGTTTGTTACTTATTTTCTGGCAAACTATGTCATGATCAGATTTTTCTGGTTCTCTGAAATCTGACTTCTCATGAAATTTATCCCCCACCTGTTAAATTTGCTTAAGACAGAGAGATGCAAATAAAGCAGTAAATTTTAGAATGATTTATTGCCTTCCTGGGAAGAAAACCCCATTTACTATGTAATCCTACTTTTACAGTTTCATACGTTTGGCTTTCAGACACACACTTAGGGACAATTTCATCACAAATGAAGAAAAATCTGCATCTGATTGAGAATATTTTGTTTGCTTGCATTTTATTCAGCATCAATGTTCTTGAAACATGTTGGCCAATAAAGAATGATAGCTGGTTATCTATCATTTTCATTGGTAACTTCCTACTCATTTTTCTCCTGTTATCTTAATCAAACTAACTTATCATCTAACTTGTCTTTGATGTCCAGAAATTCATATCTCTCAATATAAGCATTATATATTTTCTGACTAATTTTTCCTATGTTTTAGTATAAGAATTACAACCTATGTTGGTTTTGATCTAGCTAAATTCCATGTCTTAAATTGAATATTCAGTTATTTCTAGGTGAGTTGAGATTTCACACTGATCAGCACTGCTGAGAGTGAAATCAAAGTAAAGAAAGTTTGTAAAGAATTATTATATGATATATCCATAGACTTTATTGAGTACTAAAAAAGAGTACTGTGTTATATTTTGTTATTATGATTTACATACTTACTTGTATCCTTAATAAAGTGCAGCCAAAATACAGTGTACATCAGTTATATATAACAGTTAATCCATATACAGCAGTGGGTGGTTAATGATGGCCTAAGATCAGTGTTGAGACAACATGCCTAAAAGAGTAGGAGAAATTTTAGGGAAACCATCAAAATTTCAGGTGGCAAGCGTGGAGTAGGTTTGGGAGCAGAATATAATGTGACAGAGGACCCAATGCTTTGTAGTTATAACTCATGAAAATGTTCAACATCTAAGTATCTTAAACAAATTAGTGGTGTCCCCCTGGGAAAGTAGAACCTGACGAGATATAATTATGAACACAGAAAAGCTGTCATTTGTATGTCATTTAGTATGTCTTCCTATAGATAATTGCAAGTTAGTATTTGGAGATGAACTCCAATTTCCAGAGAATGAAATGAACTAGAAGAAGCAAGATAGGAAAATAGTACTGGGAAAAGACTGGAGAACTGTACAGGTTATTTGAATCATAATTCAGAATCAGAACACCATCTTCTGTGAACTAGGATATGTGAAGGAGACTTATGTGTTGTAACCTAGGTGCAAGTGCTTGTTCATCATAATGCACATGGTAGATTAATAGGAAAACCAGTCATTAGAATTGGCCTTCCTTATTCCTATGGTCTGAATCTTTGTTTCTCCCCAGAATTCATATGTTTGAAACCTAACCCCCAAGGTCCCAATCGTATTAAGAGGTGGGGCTTTCAGGAGGATTCAGAGCCCATGTGAATAGGGTTAGTGCTCTTATAAGAGGCTTGAGGAAGGCTCTTTGCCCCTTACACTATGTGAGGATGCATCAAGAGGCACCATCTAGGAGGAATGGGCTCTTGTCAGACACCACATCTGTTGAAACCTTGATCTTGGACTTCCTAACCTCGTTAGCAATTTATTGCACAGTGAGCAATTAATTCTGTTACTTATAAATTACCTAGTTTAAGATATTTTGTTGTAGCAGCATGAACTGATTAGGACTCTCATCATAGTTCAGAATTTTAACAAGGGCACTATTGAGTCCAACTACAGAATGTCATAATAGCCTCATGATAGGGCTTTGTTAATGAGCTGAATGAGAAATTTTAAATGCAATTTCTGTTGACACACTAAAATTCAATAGTCGTTGTAAATAAGATTTCTCGATTTCTCAGTATTCTTTTATTTATTTGTTTGTTTATTTATTTATTTATTATTGCAACAGTTGATCATACATTTCTGTGGGGTACAGAGTTAAATATCATTATCAGTGTGCAATAAGTGATTTTCAAATCAGGATAATTAATATACTCAACATTAAACAGTGTAATTATTTTTTTGTGGCCCTTTACTCTTCGATTTCTAAAGTCTTAAGAGAGTAGTAGTCTTTAATGAGTTAGAATGGAATTGAGATATGATACATTACAAGAAAAACATATTAGAAATATTTTAAAATTAATAATGGCCAAAATACTAGAGGAGGAGTATAATAGTTTATTCCCTATACAATCTAGGTGAAATTATGTAAAAGAGATTGACAGTAATGTAAACGATTTTCTGACTCAGAAAAAGACTTAATATAAAGTGGGTGTTTGTCCTTAGTCCATTTATTCTGCTATAACAAAGTACCAGAGACTGGGTAAATTATAAAGAACAGAAATTGACTTCTTACAGTCCTGGAGCCTGGGAAGTCAAGACCATGGCACCAGCAGATTCAGATAGAACTAACAGAGAAAAAACTATATTAATCTTGATCATTTTCTACCTGGCAAATAGCACAGTGTCTGGCCCAAGATGGGCTTTGAATTGATATTTGTTAATGTTAATATTCATTGAAAGAATAAATATTTATTATACATTGAAGTGATAAGAGATTACGGTAAATCAGTTAAGCAGCTAGAAAGCAAATACCTAGATATATACTAGGAAAACCAAGGGTCAAGTACCAGAGAGAACAATTATGGACTCTTTCAAGATCAGTATTCATATAAGAAAAAATTCAGATAAAACGTCATCATACGTAGGCATTATAAGCCTATAATGGATCTCATAAAATACTGTAACTAAAAAGATACTGTTATAGAAGTGTGAGCACCAAGGTCAAAATGCAGTAGGTTCGAGCTCCTGTCTCTCAGCACCAAACTCAGACTTCTATACTGGCTCCGTGATGGTGAAGCTGGGATGCTTAACACCACATGCTAGGACTGGCCAACAAGCAGTTCTGGAAGGAAACTATGTGGCTGGAAGAGGAAGAATGGACGTTTTCCTTCCTTTTTGCTCACTGGGGACCCAGATTCATGGCAACTAACTCTCAGAAACTGTCTAAGCAGAGCTGCTACCCACAGGGCCCCTCCTCCAAACTCAGATGCAGCAGCTGAATGGCCACTCCTTTCTCTGGGGTCTTACTTTAATCTCTGCAGAGATATAAAGTTTCTAAGTTGTTATGATTTAATAATTCCAACATCTCTCCTTGGTTCTCTCAGCCCTAGGGATGATGGTTCCTACATCTCCTGCTTCTTTGCTACATTAGTTTCCTGTTTACCTTTTAGCAACACTTTTACAGCTAAAGGTAAAATTTTTTTATATCAAATTCTCTCTTTCTAATAACTGGGTAGATTTGGTTGCCTGACTGAACTCTAATCAATACAGAGAGAAATATGTACTGAGGAAATAAGTAGAGACTTGATATAATTTGATAGAAGTGGCTTGTCGTTAGAGAGAAGAAAAACAGATGTGGCCTAAAAGAATTGATGTGAGACACAAGGAGGATCTGAGGATATTTTGGGACAGAAAGGAAATGCTAATGGAATGAGAAAGCTTGGGAACTGATGAAATACAGGAATTGAATTAGTCTAAGAGCCCCAGAGGCAATAGAAGTCATTCATTCTAATGGAAATGTGATTAGTCTGAAAACAGTGTTCCCTAGAACACTGGAATCTTCCTTAGAAGCAGAAGAAAAGGAACAGGTTAAAAAAAAGGTTAACGATATAGGGAAATTTTCAAGAGAGAAAAAAATCCGTACAAGTGTAAAATAGAGAGATTGGGAAATTTAATCTTCATTGAAGAAGAAGGTTTTGAACCTCTGCCAAGATGAATAAAGGCAAGGGATTTGAAAAAGTGGTAAATATTTAGACTGCTTGCTCTGTAGGTTTTGGTCACAGTCATCAATAGACAAATCTATAGTTAGTTTGAATTATATTATCCAGGGAACTTTTGGTTTCAAGTAACAGAGACCTTATTTGATCATGAGCAAGATAAAAAATATATTTAATGATGTATACCAGGGTAGCTTATAACATTAAAGAGGAATATGATGAGGTCTTGAGAACTTATGATCCAGGGAAGCTCTTGGGACAAGGGCTAGAATAGCAGCACAGACACCATCAGCCTCCATAGGCACTATGGTCATGTATTTATGGTTCTCTTTGGTTGTTGGCTCCATTTACTCTTTCTCTGTGATAATTTTGTTCGTCCAGCGGGAAACATGACTGCAGGAAGCTCCAAGGTCATATGGCTCTTTTCCAGGTAGAAAAGAGACATCTATTCCAATGCAAGAAACCGAAGTAAAAGATGCCAGGTAGCTTGGCTGAGTGTTGGAACTTCAGCAATCACTATGACTCAGGGCGAAGTCCAGTGACAAGCTCAGTGTGGTCAACTGCCCACATTGTGGAAATTTAGAAAATTTGCAATTACCATTCAAAACATCCATTGGTGGTATATTATTTTCAATTGCTGTGTAAAAAAAAAAAAAGGCTGCAAACTTAGTGCTTAAAACAACACAAATTCATTTATTTCACAGTTTCCATATGTGGAGCATACTATAAAGCAAATATATTTCACAGGGCCTAGTTCCCTGTAGTTTCAGGTTTAGTGTGACCTTTTGAAATAGAAATATTAACCTTGCAAAAGACAGGAAACTTTCCCCAGGCTAAAGTCTCTGTTGTAAGATATAGAATTGTAACACAGCAAGGTTGCTGGCTCAAGGACAGACAAGTTACTTGATTGATATGTAAAAATGCTGGGGAAATTGCTGTGGGAAAGAGAATGTTTGCTAAGATCAAACTTTTGTTGGTGGATCAACTTAACCTTTTGCAAATTGCATTATGGAATGTCACTTTGCTTGTTTCACTGAATATTACCGACCTCTACTGTTAAACTATAATTGGCCATAAACCCACCTATATTCTTTTCGTGTAACTTCCTGGTCTGGAGAATAAATGCAGGGTGAGAACCCCAATTTGTGGTTAATTTCCAAAAGGAAGGAATGCCTCTCTCTTGAGGGTCCCAGGAGATTAACCCCTGCAGGCCTCTCACTGCTCAGAAGAGATGGGCTTTGAGTAATCTTTTTGCAGCTCTGTCACCCAGGGGAAGAGAGGTGACAAATCTCTATGAGGCAAAGAAACATCCATAGATTAGAAGTTCAGGCATGGCATAGCAGATTTTCTGCTCAGGGTCTCACAAACTGAAAGCAAAGTCCCAGCTAAGGCTAAATTTTCAACTAGACCTCAGGGTCCTCTTCCAATCCTTTGTTTTCTCCCCCAGCATCCAGTTTCTTGCAGGTGCAGGAATGAAGTTCTTATTTTTTTGCTGGCTGTCAGCTGGGGGTTGCTCTCCACTTCTGTAGGTCACCATCAGGTCCTGGCCATGTGTCCCCTCCATAGGCAGTTTACAACATAGCTGTTTGTTTCCAGGACAGCAGAAGAGCATCTCAGTGATGATTCCCCTTCTTAGAAGGAGCTTGCCTGATTAGGTCAGTCTCACCAAGGATAATCTCCCTTTAGATTAACACAAAATCACCTACTTAGGGGCCTTAATTACATCTAAAAAAATCCCCTTTTCCATATTTGGTAGCATAATCATGGGGGTGTTATTTTATGATTTTCATTGGTGCAGCTCATACTAAAGGGAGAACATATAGAACTTATGCATCAAAGGGTGAGTACCTTGGGGGCTGTTATAACAGAATACCATAAACTGAATAGCTTATAAGCAATAAAAATTTATTTCTCACAGTTCTGGATGCTGGGAAGTTGAAGATTAAGGCACTGGACGATCTCATGTCTCACAGATGTTATTTTCTCCCTATGTTCTCACATGGTGGGAGGGGGAACACAGATCACTGGGATTTCCTTCATAAATGCACTAAAACCATTCATGAGGGCTCTGCCTTGATGATCTAATCAACTCCCAAAGGCCCCAACTTCTAATACCATCACATTGGTGATTAGGTTTCAACACATGGGTATGCATGTGAGGGAGATACAAACATTCAGACCATAGAAGGGGCCATCTTAGAATTCTGTCTACTACAGCCCCCTTCCTGAGTTGCAATGATTCATATCCCTCACACAACCAAATTTCATTCACGTTCTACTAGTGTTTCCATGAACCTCATCTCATTATACTATCAGCTCAAAGTCTAAATTCTTATTATCAAATCATCTAAATTAGGTATGGATGGGGCATCTCTATGTAATTCATTAAGTATATCTGCAGGCACAATTCTTCTCCATCTGTGGACATGTGAAATTAAAAACACAAGTTATCTGCCCTCTATTTTGTGTCTGTTCCCTATCCCAGTAATATTCAAATAAACAAATAGCGCCATACAGCTTGTTGGTCAAGAACAAAAAAATTCATTCTTTTTTTTTTTTTTTTAACTTACACTTGTAATAGTTCATACTTATGGGATACAATCTGATATTTTGATACATACATATATGTTGTGCAGTAATTGGGTCAGGGCAGTTAATGTATCAGTCACCTCACACATTTATCTTTTCTCTGTGGCAGAAACTGAAAAGCCTCTCCTCTAGCTATTACGTAATACACAAAACTTAACTGTTAACCACAGGCACCCTATGCGCAATAGAGCATAAGAACTTATTCCTCCTACCTAACTATAATTTTGTAACTGTTGACCAGCTTCTCCCCTGTTTTCCCTCCCCAGTCTTTGGTAACTATGCTCTGATTCAGTTCTTTGCTTCTATAACGTCAACCTTTTTTTTCCCCCCCTTAGATACCACAGATGGGTGAGGTCATGTGGTATTTGACTTTGTCTGCCTGGCTTACTTCATTTAACATAATGATCTCCAAGTCTATCCATGTTGCCATTAATGATAGGATTTCATTCTTTTATATGGCTGAATAGTACTCCATTGTGTATATATACCATATTTTTTTAATCCAGTCATCTGTTGTTGGACACTTGAGTTAATTCCATATCATGGCTATTGTCAATAGTGCTGCAATAAACATGGAAGTACAGGTATCTCTTCGACTTACCGACTTCATTTAACTTTAGTTATACACCCAGTAGTGAGATTTTTGGATCAAATGGTAGTTCTATTTTTAATCAAAAAAAGTCATTTTTTAATCCATGTCTTCCTCACACCCGCTGTGTCATCTGTGAGCAGGCCCTATCTTCATCTCCTCACCCAAGAGCATCATCTCTCCTGTCACCAGCAATGGCAGGGAAAATCTTCTGCTCCACTCTGGACCCCTTATGATCTACTCTGCATATTGTAGCCAGAGTTATCATCTGAAAATATGTCAGATATATCTTCGCATATAATCAGATAGTGTAAATGAAAAATTTAAAAAATTATTTTGATGACTTTCTATTAAACTCAGAATAAAATCCATGTACACAAGTTTCTATATTGACTGGTACCTGCCCATATTATTTCCAGTATCCTCTTTTATTATTCTCCCTACCCAACTCATTTACTTATTTCCAGCAATATCTTTTTATTTTCACATTGAGATTATTACACTTCCTTTTTTCTTTACATACGTGATCTTGGCATAACTGTTTTTTTCATCATTGTAGTGCATTCGCTGACTGAGCACTCTACCAAAACTGTAATCTCTCATTCACACACTTTTTCATACATGTTACTAACATTTATCTTGTCTTTTTAAAAATAATAATAATAATAATAGTAATAATTCCTTACTGCATGTCCCTAACTTCTATCTGTACCTTTGAAAGTCATTTCTATTTCTGCAGAAGAGCTCAGTTCACTGCTGAACCCTGGTGTCTCACCTTACTCAAAAAGTGAGTTTGCTTCCACTCTGGATATCCAGACCTCAATCCAAACTGTCCAGCTAACATGATCATATGATACCATCTCCTTTGAGGGCAAGGGGGCAATGATGCAAGTGATGCTGTGATAAGAGGAAGATATACTTCTAGAAAAATTATATAACTAATGAAACATTTTGCTTACGATGCATACTAAGTCTCAGGTATATGCAAATTGAGCATGTTGATTTATTTTTTTCTGTTATTTCTATTATTTTTGACTCAGAATTAGTTTTACTTACAGCTTATTACTGGCTGTCAAACTTCATTTAATTTTGAGTCTTATGTTACATATAATTAAATATACATATTTTATTTATATCACTAAAATTACTTTTAGTCTGAGGCAGTTTTAAATTGATATATAAATAATTAAACTTAAACTCACTAAAAATGTTTACTAACTTTTACAGGCTAATGTATTCAAAGGAATTAAGCAAGGTAATCTACATTTATTTAAAGATTTATTGCAAGATAAATTTTTATTCAAATGGATAATAAAATAATTGATCCGTATCCCATAAAGCATTATGTTACTTAGAGATTTTAAAATGCATTCATGAAGATGCAATGAGCATGTGTAGAAGTGTGTGTGCATAAATATATAAATATAGATCACAGTGGTTTAAAACAACCTGATTTTGAGCCCTGTTTTTGAATACTAGTCACAGAGTTCAATAGCTGTTTTGCTTTTAGAAAGTTACTTTTTCTTTCTAGATTTCAGTTTTCTCATATGTTAAGTGGAAATAATAACATCTAAAATGTAGAATTTTGTGAAGATTGCACTTATGTGGAAGTCCCTTGCTAGAACCGCTCATATCATAAGCCCATAGTAAGCATAGCATCAGGCACATAATTATAGTAGATTGAAGGTTTGAAAACTGTTGAGTTATCTATTGATGCCATAACAAATTATCATAAATTTTAAGCACCTTAAAATAACATAAATTTATTTTCTTATAGTTCTGTATTTCAGAAGCCCAACTCAGGTTTCATTGGGCTAGAATATAGGTGCTGGCAAGGTAGAGTTACTTTCTGGAGGCTCTAATAAATAAAAAAAAACAGATAAAGAATGTTTCTTTACTTATTTGAATTGTTGGCAGAATTTGGTTCCTTGCCACTATAGGACTGAGGTCCCTATTTTCTTGCTGGCTGTCAACTGAAGGTTGCTCCCAGTTTCTAGAAGCTTCCTACACTCTTGCTTACAGCATTTTCCTCCATCTTCGAAGCCAGCAGCAGCAGGTTGAGTCTCTCTCATGCTTTGAACCCTTCCTGTCCTTTTTTCTGCCACATCTCTCTGATTGTTTTTCTGTCTCTCTTCCACTTGGAAAGACCCTCACGATTATATTGGGCCTACCTGGACAATCCAGAAGATTTTGTCTATTTTGAGGTATGTTACCTTAATTTTATCTCCAAGGTTCCTTTAGGTTCTGTGTACCGAGATATAGTCATCTTTAGGGGATATTATCCTGCCTATCACAGACACCATTCTGAAAGAGCTGCTACACAGCTTTGTATATAAAATCTGACTTAGAAAATCAATTTTTACTATTTTCTGACTTTCTATATCTCTAAACATATATATTCCACTAACTTTAAATTTACCTTTATAGAATCAAGAGTGCAGAAGTATTACTTAAGAGTGACTGCATCAACACTAAGCAATGAACAATATATAAATTAGTGTCAGAATACACACACGAACAAGCAGATTCACATACACACCTGCATATAAACACATACAATATACTCATATACATCTATTCGTACCTAAAATTAATATATCTAAAATTAGTGAGGCTAAAAGAGTTTATATAGGAATCACATGGTAGTGACTCCTACATTCATTTTTTTGGAAATTGATGTTCTACTCCTTGAGTCTGTGATCAAGGAAAACATCACAGCTCTATTTGCAACAAGTGTTTACCTCTTTTGTTTTCTGGTTCTATATTTTGAAGCATTTATTTGTTTCAAATCAATGTCTTTATCAGAAATCACTTCCTTTTTAAGGCTAATTTTAACCAAGATCTCTCAATTTATTTGCTTATAGTTATAAGAATCTTAGGTGCTAAGTATGGATCCTTCATTATCTGAATTTCTAGAGCTCTGGCTATATATTCCCTCCTGTTATCTGCTCCACAATCTCTTCCCATCTGTAACTTTAGAAAAGAATATTTTTCCCCTCTAATTTTGATAAAACTATGCCTGTCACAACTGCCTTGGACCACAAAGGAACAATTTCATCTTTGTGCTCCAATGCCAAGGGGAAGTTATAATGATTGACCTAGTTTTTCAGGAAGAAAACAACATCAAGGCTGAGTCACACCTAGAAAGTATTTCCCTAGGTACAGAAAACATTTATTCCATGTATAATTGTTCTGTCCCAGAATCAAACACCCCTGCTGACTGCAGCCACCTGGGTATTGCTATTTAACTGTCCAATGAACACTTCTGTAGACCATTGTCCATCATGGTCTTTATTTTCACAAATGTAATCCTGGCCTAGAGGAGTATGCAAGTTCACATTTACCCCTAAACAGCAGCTTTCAATAGCTTATGATTAGAGAGATAAAAAGAACATGTGATATGTGTTGCAGGTTTTTAAAAATGACTATTTAGTATTTATAAAATGTATTTTATTACTTAAGATATAGAATGCATGAAATCAGTTAGGGTGTTAATTTAATGTTTATTCATCTTAGTTTCTTATGAATCTGTAATTAAATCAGCACTTGTTTTCCTCCTTTAATTTGTAAATTGCAAAACTGGTAAAAGCTTTAAAAAACAAAACAGTGTTAGAAAATCTTCCCTAATCTTCTATCTTATTCCTTTTTAATAGTAATATTTGACAAATAATGGTCACTTCTGTAATTGTACGCAACATGTATGTATATTATTTTCTATTTATCAATATATACCCTATTTTTTTATGCTTTGAAATAAGACAGATGTCAGTCTTTTTTAATCTTTTCATTCTTTTCCATTCCCTTAAAATTTTCTTAAATTTATATTTAGTTTTGATTTTCCTCTTTCTGACTCATAAATCTGAATACTATGTTAAAATATGATTTTGATTAATCTAATTTAGATAGTATATCTTTACATATATGAAATGCTAAATTGGTATTACTATATCTCTGTACATCTCCTCCCCTCTTCCTCTCAGCTTGTAAGCTACACTCTTCCTTTTACGATGTTAATATTTATAACATTTACATTTCATTATATAACTATAATTCTTTCATGATCTGTTTTTGATTGATTCTAAAAAATGAAAGGTCATAAACTCTTTCTATTACAATACAGAGACTTAAATATAACCTCCTGAACAACCATCTTATTGAACCTGTAGAGGACATGAAATCTGCTTTCCCTAAAATTTACTCTTTTTAAGGTGGTTGGTCCAATACTCAAGACTAATTGGAATCAATTTTTTAACACTCCATTAACTGCATAAAGTCATGTCGCCTTCGACTTTACTTCTTATTTGGACCAGAAGTTACATGGCCATGTTTTCTCTCTAAAATTTTTCGTTTCTATTGTTGACCAAAAAAGTGCAAGGCTTTCTGTACCACATCCCTGAGATTATTGAGTTGCTTAATTTTGCTAATTATTAAACAGTGAATTTTGGATGCACTGCAGATCTGTTACAAAATGGCATCCAAAGATATATTTTTAAGTCATTTCTTTGTTGTATCCAGTGTTTCTTCAGTTACATAAAACAAAATTTCCTTCACCTTGGACTTTCTTTTCAGTAGGCTTGCAGTATCTCCTGCTGTGAATGTAGGATTTTCATGTATGAAAATAACATTATTTTGCCCCTATGCTTAATGACCACTTCAGCTGGACAGAATTTTGAAAACACTCCTTGACTGTCTTTTAAATTTTGGATACTGATGTTGAGAAATTGACAGCAGTAAAATTTTACCTTTGCAAATAGGATCCTTATTTTCAATGATCTGATATGTGATTAGCATGTGTATCAACCCAGTCCATTTTCTCATCCTCAGTGATTGGTGGGCAGGTTTTAAATGTAAATTTAGCTCTGAGGAATTACATACTATCGTTTCCTTGAAAATTTCCTCTTCTAATACTCCCCATTCTTTCTCGCTTCTCTTTATTTTGAAGTGTGTTTTAAATATAAAGTAATTCTCAATATACATGTAATGTTTGTCTTTTAAGATAGCTATTAAAAATTGAAAACATCCCACAATCACATGGAACCAAATCTCGTAACACAATGAACTATGTAAATGCTTTTTGGTCACAAAAAACAAGATTGACAAGAAAGTGATTTAACTTATTTTATATATATATATATATACATATATATATATATATAATTCTATGCATTGATCTATTTTGCTTTATAATATTCTTACATATTTTATATTTCTGCCTTTTTTATTCCATGATATGTAGAAGATATCTATTTTATCTCCAAGCTATTCTATTTAATAATAACAATAATTATTAATTGCGGCAAACATGGTATCTGTTTTCAAGTACTATTTCTTATTCTCTAATCCATCTTTTTGAAAATGGAATATCTCTGGGGATATTTCTGCAGAGAACTTTGTGGTTGCAGGCATGTCTCTCCTTCTCCAAAGTATCTATTTCCTCGTTGGTTCATTGTCTGCCACCGCCATTTTTTTTGTGTGTGTGCTTTTGGTTTTCCTCAGCATCTGATTGTCCTTTATGAGCTCATCACATTTGTGAAATGAAGACTCTGTTAATTAAAGAAGTGACTGTACATCATGGTAACTATAGTTAATAACAATATATTGCATACTTGAAAACTGTAAAGATTTTAAATCTTCTCACCACAAAAAAGATAAGTATATGAGGTGATGCGTGTGCTACATATATCAAAACATCATACGCTGTAAACATATACAATTTTCATTCATCAATTTAAACACTTTTAAAAACTATTAAAAAAAGAAGTGGGTTGCTTGGCCTTCCCCTGCTGTTACTGGACTCCTCCCTACCAAGGTGATGTTGCCTGTATATCCTGTCTACAGTGGAGATGTGTGTGGATATGTGGTTTCACTCAGCATTGTGTAGGCTGGGATCAGGCAAGTTAATAAGTCCCATCTTTAAAGGGTTGGCAGATCTGCTCTGGGTGCTTACCTCCACCTAGCAAGTAATCACCTAGCCTCTTCAGAATTCCTCCATCTGGAAATAATCACCAAACTGCAGCCAGAGTGACGAAAACCTGTCTTCTTGTTTTATGCAACAGGTGATTTCATTGGTTGTCCTCACTTCTGTCTCTTCTGCTTTCAGGACCTATCGAGCACTGGTTACTTGGACCCCAGGACTGCCCTCTGTTTCCCAACAGCTGGCAACCCTTGCCTAGATATTTTTCCTATCAAGGTCCCAGCTATATTAAATTGATCGCTGTCTAGCAGTCACTGATGTTTTGGCACAGAGTAACAAATAGAAATTTAGAGTCCATACGTGAGCCTCACGGAGATTTACAGATCATTTAAAGCCATATTTTGGTATGTATTTAAATGTTTTTATTCCAAAAATATCCACACTTACAATATGTCTTATAGTCCCTGAGGGCAAGAGTTTAATAAAAACTTTTGAACCTCTCCCCTTGTCCTAGTAGTAGAGAATATAAATCACATCAACCCTCACCTCTTCCAACTATACCATCTACTTAGACTGCACTGCCAAACTAAATGATTGGTTGACTAGTTTAAAACTAATAATAGGCCTGAATGAAATCAGTCACCATAGAGTGTCGGTGTAGCAACCAATAGCAAGTTATAAATTTGATAACTCAAAGCAATTCTTGACAAAGTTTTTCCCCCCACTTTCCTAAATCTATTAAGCTTTATACCTAGCTGTTCGAGAGCTTGTCATTTCTGAAACTCCACTCTCATATTGTCTTAAAACTAAATGTTTTATTTCTTAGTGTCACTTTTTCTTAATCTCTCCCCCTCAGTTGCTCTCACCTGTCTTCTTTATCAACCAAGCCCACCTAAGCCCCTAAATTTTCCCCCCGACCAAGACTGTCTCATCTTTTCAGTTTCTGAGTTTCTTATCACAAAATGTTGAATATATTTTATGCCTCAAAGCAAGAAAATGAAAGCTCCTCTTAGGGGTCAGGGAAAGAAGGAAGGAGCTAGATAACTCAAACATTAACCAACTATACAACGCGCACATAGGCAACCAACAAATCCATCACCACATGATGCTTTTTTTCCTCTAAGTCTTTATTCATTACTTACATTCAGTGAAAGAGATTAACAGCCAATGGGTATTCGCTCATCAACTGAATCAGCCTCTGGAAATTACGTAGGAGGGAGTCATATCTTCTCTCTTTCAGGCTCATGTTTAATGTGACAATTTGCAGTTGCACAGACTAGGACCCCTGAGTCCTTAAAATTCACATTTTTCCTTATAGCATTTATTCCTGGTTCACTCCCACAACAGGTTGAAAGAAAAGAAGAGGATAGGTCATGTGAAGATTAGTAAATGTATTTCTCTCTCTTTTTTTTTTTTTTGTCTTTTTTCGTGTCCAGCAATGGATCGCAACCCTCAGTGTCGCGCCCGTACCGGACCGGGACCGGCAACGGGATCGCAACCCTCGGTGCTGCGCCCGCACCTCGCTCAGCCAGTGAGCGGGAACTGGTCTGTATGTGGGATCCGAACCCTCGGCGGGAGCGTCGCCGCGCTCCGAAGTGGCGCACTGTAGCAGTGCGGCCCCTTTTCTTCCCATTCACTATTTCAGGACACCCAGGGCCATTCAATCCCTTCCTCAAAATTCTCTTAAGTAGACTTCTGAAAAAGTACATTCAGCCTCCACTAACACTGGTTGTGAAATTCTTGCTCCCATAGAAACCCCATGAAAGTGCATTACAACCTTTATATGTGTGTTGCATCAAGCCACCATGAGGATTCTGGTCATGTTCTGTAGAGAATTACCACCACGATCGGTGTCACCCGTCAGTACTGAAAAGTGTTTTTGCCATTTTCTCTCAACACATGTGCTCCCTAAACACCACATCGCTATGTCCAGTGCACCCGCTGTACTGTAATAGGGAACATCCATTGGCTCAATTTGTAGTTTCAGAATTTCAAATATTTTCTCGAGTCTGAAAATAAAAAGTTTTTTATTTGTTTGCTTGGTTGTACGTTTATTTTATTTTATTTTTTGCTGGTAATTTGCTGTCCTTCCCCGCCCCTCTGTCCCCCCAACCCACTGGAGAATTAAGCAGATCATTTAAAAAAAAAAAAAAAAAAAAAGAGGATGATGTTAAAAGAAGAAAAAGAAAAACTTTTCACAAATTAAATTTTGCAGAGTTTATTTGAGCAAATAAACAATTCATAAGTCAGGCAGCAGTGTGGATCACAAATGGTCAGAATGCTTCTCACCACATGTGCAGGCTATTTTTATGGCCCAAGAAAAGGAAGTGACACCCAGAGACAACCTGATTGGCTCTAGTCAACATTTATCTTATATGGTCAGATTTTGGCAGCTTTCAGCCTCTGATTGGCTGGATATGCAGCTGCTGTGATTGGTTGAGATTCAGTTACTTGTTCCAAGAATATACTCTCAAGTTAGGTTACATACAGTCTGTTTACACATTAACTTGGGTTACAGTTCTCTATGTACAGAGAAACCTTTAGTCCAAACTTAAAATATGTATAGAGGCCGCTTTATGCCAAACTTAGTTCAATTTAACAATGGTTGGATGTTAATTTTACAAACCCGAGTAACAGACATCATTGTATACTATAGAATTGGTCCTCAAAAAAATTAAAGAAAATAAAGAAAATCCAAACATCCAAGGACACCTACTGTGGAAGAAGTAGACCAAGCTAACTGAGCAGACAGTGTGTTTTTAGGTGAGGACTGCCTGTCTAGTTTCCTGATTGAGCCCCTTACTGGTGTGGAAATTGAAATCAAAATTTCTTTATAACTATCTATCTGGAAAGAAAATGGCAAATGTTTCAAATGACAACATTTTGTGAGCTAACATTTGAAATTTTGAGACTAGCTTCAGTCATTTCTGATTACAGCTCAGAAATCCTTCAGATTCTGGCAATCGTTGTGTTTATTGTTAGTCCAACTCTTTAATGTGTTTTATGCAATATAACTTTGTTCAGGGCTGTCATAAATATATTAGCAAAAACTTGGGAGAAACTTGTTAAGGGCTGCTAACTATATATTATGTCCCCATTTCAAAAAATGTTTTTGATTTATATCAAAATGTGGTATGTATCTTCATGTTTTATGAGGATTATTCCTCTTTAAGTTGAGGTGCATATTTGTTGATAAAATTCTTTACAGTGAAGAATGCGTAAGACTAGTTATAGCTCATCCCCCTAATAATAATATCAAACTGGATAAAGTAGCACAGCATTTTCTACAAAGGAGAATTTCATGCTTTTATATTTCTACTTGATTTAAAAGAAGGAATATACCTAAGGCTAGAATCTATTATTCAAAAAGATCAGCAAAAGAAAGAAAAAAACAAAACAATGCAAGGTGTTAAAAAATGACTTCCTGCGTGCAAAATGAAATGTGATGTTTATGACAAAGTTTATAGCAGTAATACTCCTTCGTTTGGAGGCTTTGTAAAAAATTATTTTATTTTAATACATTAAAAATGTTAAAAAGTATTAATACTTTTTAAAATTTACTATATAAGGATTCATTTCCTACAATGCTCAGATTTTTCTAGATTGTATAAATATCTGGCAAAGCATACTCAGTAATATTAGACAGAGTCCAGATTCAAAAGTAAATATGTAAAAAGCCACTGTGCTTCATATTAGCTATAATATATTGAGAAAAATTAATAATAATGAATAAATAACACTTTTGTATTAAATGATTGTTTTTATTAATACAAATTAAGAAGACATTTATAAAAATGCTTAGCAGAATCTGGAAGTTGATGCATAATAAATTCCCACTCTATATCATTCTATTAAAATGAAAAAAATAAAAAGTTTTAATGAGAACAATAAACTTTTACACTAAGAAAACAACTTTGTTTCTTCCGTTCACAGTTTTTATCCTCAGGCAAAGTAAACATAATGATAAATCTTTGTTTAATTCATCTAACTGAAACAAAACAAAACAAAACAAAACAGTATTCTATCATTAATACTGGAAGAAAATTCCTAATGATTTGATAAAATCAACCATGTTTTCCGGGCTGAATCTATAAGTAATAAATTGTGGAAATTTATAGAGTTTGAAATTATACACAGGAATTTTTTTGATATAACAGTAAATTGAATAGAACAGTGGTAACTTATCATTTATATTCTTCTATTTGCAACCTAAGTATTCTATGCTACATTTGGTTGGTACACATTATTCTCCTAAAGATATTCTTCACTTCACTACATTTTAATAGTTCTCTAAAACAAAGTGAAGTGTGATAATGAGTTAGTTATTTGTACCTTACAATTCAATAGCTGCGCAACCAAAATAGGAAGGATTTCTTGTTTGCTTAATGTAGATTCTAAGAATATAAATATAAATATTTTTATTAAATTTAAGAGGACCATTTATTAGAATTGCTTGGACAAAAATATTATTTGAACATAAATTTTCTTGATCTAAGTGATCAGTAATTTTTCAAGTGTGTAATGAAACTGCACTTCTGTCTTCACTATATGATTAATATATGTTTTTAAATATCTAAACAAAATATACACTTGCTTGTTTATGAACTAAACAATTCAGTAGCTCTTTTTAAGTCAAAGATGTTTTTCAAGTAACACAACAAAAGGTTTCAGAGAGCTCAAATTCCAGACTGTTAAAGAAGCCTCATTTGAATTCAGTGAAAAAGATTTTTCAATTTATAAAGCAGATTATTCTTTTTAATTTTGTTTCTGAGAAAATAGAAAAGAAATCATTTCTTTTGAAGCAAAATGGGTGCTGGAAACCAGGAAGTTTTAAATACAGAAAAGTTTAATAAATTAACATTTGTGAATACCTATGGATATGCTAAAAAATACTCAATAACTTTACATGAAAATGTCAACAGTATATGAGTGTATTACAGCTCTTTGCTTTTACAACTCATAGAATATAACCATTCTAAAGATGAAAATTGTATAAAATATTGTTATAATCACTCACATTTTAAACTCACAATTTTATAGAAAGTATACAGTGAGGTACATATTTACAGTATTTATTTTGAAATTTCATAATATACCATAATTACTAAATGTGTAGAAAGGGAGTAGCAGAAGTGAATAGATAAATAAAATACATAATGTCACTAAGTTGTTTTTCATTCTCTCTTCTAAAAGATTACCAGGAATATATATCAAAATGAACTATCAGTTTGACTGCATTTCATTTTTGCAAACATTACATTAGAAGTATACTTTCTAAATGATATGAATAAATTATTAAGTTGATTTTTATTGCCATTTAGAAGTAGATTTTATAAGTAAAAATAACTAGTTAAGTTCATTCAAACATTGCACATATAAAAACTAAAAAAGAACTGGATTTATAAGACAGATCATCTGTCTATCTTTGTGTTCTCTCTAATACCTATTGACTTTAGCTCTTTAAGTTTCTTTGAAAGCAATCTACTTTTTTTTATGGAAATAAGTATTGTATCTTTCTTCTCTTTTGTAAGCTGATTACATTAAATTATATTTTCTTAGACAACTGAGATGCTATGAATCTATACTCATAGTCTTCTTGGTTTTATATTACTGAGATGTATACTTCTATAGCTGTAAAATAAATACCTATGTAAAGGTAATATTTTTATAATATCTATATATGTTTCTTCACTTAATAGTTGTATTCTGAATGTTATGTAAAAAGTAATTTTGATAAATTAAATCTTATTAATTTTCTAGAGATTTTTTTATTGTTCAAACATATGCAAAACCTTCTAAAAGGCAATATTCATTTTTAAAAGAAAATAATTAGTAGTATTTTGCAAAATATTTACAGAAATAGTAAATTAGCATTAATGTATAAACTTTTTGCAACTGCGGTTATGTTGTCTCAAATTCTGGAGATGTCCTATCAAAATTCTTTACATAGTATGCCATCATTCCAATACTTTTAAACACATTTAAATTTGGCAATTTATTTAAATCAATCAAAAGTGTTGTTAGTTAAGGAAAAGCTGTGTCTAACAATCATTGTTTGATTTATTTGGGGGAATACATCCTCTGGATGAGGAAGCTTGATTTTCTACATCTACTTAAAATATATATTTCTTATATTTTAAAAAATGTTAGCTAGTGTGATGAATTTTAAATGAGTGAAAAATTAAATATTAAAAAAATTTAAAAATGTATTAGTGAATATTCTCTTACCTACAGTGATAATGGAAAGACATCCATCTACATTCACATAGCATTATATCTATTTGTAGTAAAATTATGAAAATTGGATTCTACCAAAAAAAAATTATTCACTTAATGTATTAAATTGTAATACCTTGTCATTGTCTTGGATCGATAACTAATGAACTAAACACCAAAGCAAGATAATACAGGATTGTTAAAAAATAAAATAAAATATATATGAATACAAAACATTCTATTAATCCACTACATAGCAACCCAGTTTCTGTATCTTTTCCCCAAGAGGCATCAAGAAGCTGCTTGCAAAAGAAGGAAGTCTCAAACTATAATGGAACATATATTTTTCATTTTGCTAACAAAGGCACGTTTGTTAGAATCGTAGACCATAAAAAACTGAAAATGCAATCATAAACAACCTCAAGAAATAATGGACCTTAATTATTGTTGACTCAAAAGCACAATATACATAACAAAAGTGTGTTTCTTGGAAGAGTTAAAAAATTTCAAGAGTTAGTTGTTGAAAGGTTATAGAGAAATTGACTGTTAATTCTGGATAGAATCATCCATAGACTTACTATCAAATAAGCATATAATTGCTGGTGTGGCTCTATTACAATAAGGCAAATTAGATAAGAAGTATCGTCAGTGATAGAAACATGGACGTAGCTGATGCAAAGGAAAAATCCCAACTCTCACTTAATAAAGGAACTTTTGAAAAGTACTTTTAATAATGAACCACTACTTTTAGTGAATAAAATTATATGGCATACAAATCTAGCCAGAGGCATCAAAGTAAAAGCTTGGCATCAAATTCCATCAGCTATAAAATCATCTTGCTGTAGTTAATAATGTAACAGCTAAGCCCTACCAGTAATAAATAAGTAAGCTCAGATTTTTATTAAAGTTCTCTTTTTTCTCTGTGAAACAATGGAAATATTGAATAAACACCCCAATCTGACATGAATCACAGTGTTACGAAACCAATTTTAATTTAAAAAATGCACACAGAAAGTTTTATAAGTTAAATCCAAAAAGGACACTTTATCTGGTGTGATTCCATGTACACAGAAAAACAATGAATGGTGTTTTTCTATGTCAGGTTGAAATGTAGAGTACCTTTTATAATATTACACAAGAAATGCATCTGAAAAGTCTGTTTATATTCTGTACAGTGATTGAAGTAATAATGTTCGATTTATTCCTAATAGTGATCAAATATTTGGAAATGGAATATATCATGAGAGCATGGCATTTTGATGCATGTATAAAGCACATGATTTTAGATACATGGAATCACTTTTTCCCATTCAAAATATATGAAAAACTTTCCTTTAAGTTCTTTTCTTAAAATATCCGTAAGGGAAATGCTTCTAGAGTTTATGTGTAGGGTCTATATATCCCAGAATCATAGTTCATTTTTAAAATGGTTTTAACAAATCAGCAGCTCTACTATTTTTAACTTGCCTCTGCCTCAGTAACATAGGAAGCGATTACCGAGTAAACGTGAAGGGCACTTTCAAACCAGAAGCTGATTTTCTTACCACCAGTAGCAACTTTGTTATTAAAGATTGTTACCAAATTTGTGACTGTAAACTTTGAATATACCATTGCTCATTATTTAGTGCTTCTCCATACATTTCCCCCAATTACCTACTCCCTACTCCAATTCTCAAGATTAGTACCTAGGCAAGTAGCTATCTCGAGGATACCGAAATTATATCAGACATTATTACTGTGGAGAATCACAAGTCACAACAATGGGTACAGAGGGCAGCTCTGAACTATATCGTTAACTTCCCCATCTGGCTTTCTGCAATATTTGGATTTCCATCAGTTCTCAGTTGCTCCGGATGTTTTCAATGAAACACCTCCAGGTAACAAGTAGACATTGCTCAAATGAAAGCTTCCAGTAACCTAAAATTGTAGCTACATTCCCTGTGTACCAGAAAACCAGAAAGCACCTGAGCCTGACTGTATCAAACTTTTGTGCCCCTCTAAGCTCATTCTTTATTCTCTTACAATTCTCATTGTGAAACTTTATTTCTGTTTACATAAGTCTGGCTTGCACATACAGCAAGTGCTATTTAATGAGTATCTCTGGCATTTTTCATGATATATTTCTACCCAATTATGAGTCTATATCTAAATACATGTACACATATGAATAAACTATAGAACAAACACAAAACATCTATTTTTTGTAATGCACTGGATACACAGAATATACATAATGGGAAAGATTTGATAAATATCACTGTGAAAAATTCCACAAGTCTCTAACCTTGATAGCATCCCTCAATGACATGACATCATAAGAATATTTTGGGCTTGCTGCACAAAGGTGACCTTTATGTAAGCTGGATGAACTCCAGTTAGTTTATATGCTGTTGTTGGCACAGTGTACAGATGTATATATCATCCTTTATTTTGACAGTATGCTGACATGGAATTTAGCCAATGTACAGACCTTGTACTGTACGTGTGCTCTGCCCCCATCAGGGGCTGGGACACTCTACTCCACTGTGCTTGTACCTGAAGAAGGAAAAGAAATACAGTAGAGAATATCCTGTAAGTTGCAAGCTTTATTCAGGAATTTTTCACAGCAGACTGGCATTTCTATTATTTTGGGGTCTCCTATTTGAATGCCCTCAGGTCAAGTCTGACTTCAATACAATTCCTCCTGATACTGAACTCCAGAATAATATAGCTTTTCTCTCATCTGTTTCTCCCTTCCCCTTGGTTGGTTTATTCTCACTGCCAACCCCACTTCAGTAACATGCAGATTGGAAGCAATTTTTCTCAAGCAATTCACCTTAAATTCTCAGTTATTAAGTCAGGAAAAAAGATTGATTTAGAAGTCTTAATAAATGTTTCATTTTTGCTATGGTCATCACAGTTTCCTTAAGAGCAGTATGTACCTAAAAAAGAAAAAAAAATAAGTCACTTATATAGTATTTTATAAAATATTGTCTACAACAGACATATTTTTAACTATCTAAAACTGTAATGACTATAAGATTCAAATTTTAAAGAAGGACATAATTGCCAGCTAACAATAAGGTTTACAAAGATCTATATTAGATTGGGAAAAACAAAAAGGGTGGAAATCATACTAACTGTAGATAGGTAGGTGAAATTAGTGTAAAATTATTTTAAGGTAAGCTAGAATGTGTACCATGATAAAAATAAAATATTAATAATTAACATCAATTTGAAAACACCATGCAATTTGCCCTCATTTTATCAAAATACTTTTTAAACAACTTCTTTTGGCAATGTTTAATCTTACCGAAGTAATATGTTCAACTCTCTTCAAAACTGAATTACATTTCAAAGTATGATAAAAAAAAAAAGTGTCACTGAAGTGGCTATCATCATCAAAATCAAGGATTTCTGAATACATTTTATCTTCTTGTATAGGAATATCAACTTTAGGTGAGATGACCTGAATTCTGAACTACCTCATTTTTAAAAACTGTGTGTTCTAGCCTAAGAAACAAGAGATTTGAGTTCTTTCTTAGATATTAGACTATAAATAACCAGGATAAGCTTAATGACCTTGGGCAAGTTATTTTTACCAAGTCTGAGTTCCAAGTATATTAAGAGTTTGGATCAAATTA
Organism: Galeopterus variegatus; assembly: GCF_000696425.1. Taxonomy (NCBI): domain Eukaryota; kingdom Metazoa; phylum Chordata; class Mammalia; order Dermoptera; family Cynocephalidae; genus Galeopterus; species Galeopterus variegatus. The sequence goes on from NW_007727632.1 coordinate 343,759, forward strand.
ATTGTGACATGTAACCTTCCATTTTATATCAGCTTTATCTGGACTGCCTTTAAATATTTGGCAATCCTGATTAGAAATCTATACAATTGGCTGTAGAACAGGTTCAACCCTGGCACTATTTTGGGCCATATGATTCTTTGTTTTGGGGAATGTCCTGTGCATAGTAGGAAGTTGACAGCACCCCTGGACTCTACCTCTTAGATGTCAGCAACAGTGATAATCAGAATGTATCAAGCAAAAATGTATTCAGGTATTTCCAAATGTCTCTAGAGGCAAAAATCATCATTGGTTGAGAACCACCGCAGAATAAAAGGTTACGTATAAATAACTGTTACGTATAAATAACTGAAATGCACTATCATTATTTTGACAGTACATTGATTTAGTCTCTGATACACCAACTACATATTAGTTGACATTGGGAAGGAGTTTTATTCCTACCACTCATAATTCCATTTCAGAAGTAACAAATTAATTTGTTATTCTCTGACATTCAATGGAAATCCATATCTACTAATTGTCAATATGTCAACAGTTTATTAGTTTTGAGATATTTTGCTTAAATATTTCTGTTGGTTATTATTTAGTACCTGATAGGATACTACAGAATAATTTTTAAAAAGTTAAGAAGCTACTCATCATCTCAGAATGTGATAAAATGTATAGTCCTTCGCTCAACTGTCAGTGGTGATCATCAGACTCAAATAGAAAAAAAATTATAAAATTTTCTTAAGTTTCAAAATTTCTTAAAGTCTTTTCCTTTATTGTATTGTATTTGCTGGATTTTAAAGGAAATCAAAAAAGAGACAGTATTTCTTAGAAATGTCACTTTTAAAAATTTTTATTATTTATTATTAGCATATTAATTCTTACAAATTGTGATGTTTCATTATGTCTTTTACCAGATGTATCACTTCCCAACTTCCTTCCCTCCTTCCTCTCTCTCTCGAATCCTTAGGTTTGTTCTCTCCTTCTGCAAGTTCACTATATTGCTGTGGTCTTTCTTTGTTCTTTTATTCCTGCCTTCCTCCCTCCCTCCCTACCTTCCTTCTTAGCAGTCAGTTATGAGTGAGAACACTGGCCTATTTCACTTACCATAATTTTCTCCAGACTCTTCCATGCCACTGCAAATGGCAGAATTCCATTCATTTTTAAGGCCGAGTAGTATTCCATTGCATCTGTCACTTTTTTTTAAACTTATCTTATTGTCTTCAACTATCAAGATATTGATATTGAGCAATTTTATTTTCAGGCAACATTGCTTCATTTCTCATGATTTCTTGAAATAAGTTAATTTAATTTTAGAAATTTGTTAAGAAAAATAATGTACATTCACATTTTAATGATAACCTATAGCAAATGGAAAGAACTTCTTGCCTGTCTTCACAGGATGGTAGATCATTACTATTAGCTTAGGATATGACTTTAAGCTTTCATGATTGGAATGCTGATTCCATTAATGTAGAAACTGAATCTAGAGAACTCACTTGCTATATTGTAACCCAAATGTGACCTATGAATAAAATTAAATGCTAATATATTGATTTTCGCCAGAAAATAAATGAATGCAAATACTAATGTTTATCACATGAAGGATGGGGAACATTATTTACCTAGACTATCATATAAATAGTGTATTCTCTCAGAAGATAAGGCAGCAGTTCTGCTTCCTACTAAATAAAATTTATATAAAATTTTGGTGAATATAATCATATTAAAGAAATTGGGAAGCCCAAATAAACAACAATGAACTGAACATCCATATATTCTTTTATTGTACAAAATTAACTAAACACCTAAAATGTGGAAGGCACCTTGCCTAGTGCTAATAGTATAGATTTTAAATGAATATTGGATAATCAGGTGATTCTCTACCCTGTATACCACCCAAGACTATGGCAAATTTTAAACACAAATTGACCAACCTTAAATTATCACAAATGTATAACACATTGCACAGGCCAGGACAGAGTGGGATGACATATTCAAAGTGTTAAAAGAAAAAGCTGCCAACCAAAATCCTACATCCAGCAAACCTTTCTTTCAGAAATGAAGGCGAAATACTATCTTTCCCAGACAAACATAAACTGCAGGAATTCACCATCACAAGTCCACCCTTTCAACAAATCCTCAAGGGAGTTCTACATATGGAATCAAAAGAGTGATATATATATATATATATATATATATATATATACACACACACACACATATATATGCACATACACATGCACACACAGATGATAGATATATACATATTATACCTTTATCACAACTGCTTCCCATCTCCACTTCAACTGACAGACATATAGGAATCCAGCTTCTTAGATAACATTAGATAATCTCAACATGGACAAGGAAAAAAAAACCACATTCTAAAAAAAGTATTCTGTGTTATCTTCCAGATCTTAAAAAATAAGGAGTAAATCCTAACTCCGGAGACTGACATTTTGATTCCTGTTGTTCTCCCTTTAAAAGACAGATGCAGTTTAAACTTCCATTTCTGGCCTCCTGGCCCCTGGGATCCGTGCTAAATCAGGGAAATACAAATTGAAACCACATTGAGATATCATCTCATCTCAGTTAGACTGGCTATTGTCAAAAAGAGAATAATAAATACTGGCGAGGATGCAGAGAAAGGAGAACCCACCTACACTGTTGATGGAACTGTAAATTAGTGCAGTCATTATGGAAAACCATACGGAGGTTTCTCAAAAAACTACAGATAGAACTGCCATATGATCCAGCAGTCCCAATACTGGCTATATATCCAAAAGAAGGGCAATCCTTATGCCAAAGAGATACCTGTATTCCCATATTTATCACAGCTCTATTTACAATACAGAATATATGGAGTCAACCTAAATGTCCATTGATGGATGACCCGATAAGGATAATATGGCATATATGCACAATGGAATACTATTCAGACATAAAAAAAAAAAATGAATTTGTGCCATTTGCAGCAACATGGATGAGCCTGGAGAAAGTTATAAGTGAAACATCCAGGCACAGAAAGGGAGATAATGTATGTCCTCACTCATAAGTGGGAGGAAAGAAAGAGATAAAAAAAAAAAAGAAAGAAACAAAGGTAGGAGGGAAGGAAGGAAGGAAGGAAAGAAAAGGAAAAAAGGAAGAGAAAAATCAACAATCTCAATAATTCATTGAACTTTCAGGAAAGAACAGGACTTTGTTTAATAGAGGTGGGAAACAGGGACTGGGAGGGGCATTAGTGATAAATTGGTTAATGGACACAAGGAATGATTACATTTTTTAGTGATGAACATGCTAATTATTCTGAATTGATCATCACACATTGTACACAGGTATTGATATTCAACTCTACCCCACAAATATGTATAATCAATTACTTTTCAGTTAAGTTTTTTAAAAAGCATTATAGAAACAACACAATATGAAAACCAGGAAATTGACATTGGTACAACATGCATACCTTGTTTAGTTTTCACCAGTTTCACCCACACCCATGTGTATGCATGGGTGTGGGTGTGTGTAGATAGTTTTATGCAATTCTATCTCATGTCTAGATCCTTGTGTTCACCACCACAATCAAGATACAGAACTACTTTATCACCAAACAATGCCTCTTGCTACTTCTTTATTGTTATACCTTTCTCCCACGTATCCTTACAACCCCATCCCTATAATATTGTCATTTCATGAATACTAGATAAATGCGATTATGTAGTATACATATATATGTTCTTTTGAGATTGGCTTTTGTCTTTCACCATAATACCCAAATTTATTCAAGTTGTAGCATGTTCAAATAGTTTGTTCTTGTTTATTGTTGAATAGTGTTACATAATATATATGTATCACAATTTGTTTAACAATTAACCTCTGAAGGACATTTGTGTTGTTTTCATTTTGGGACTGTTATAAACAAAGTATCTACAAACAGTCATGTGTGTATATTTGTATGAACATAATTTTCCTTTTCTCTATGATAAATAGCTAGAAGCGAGATTGATGAGTCCAAGAGCATTTTTAATTTGTCTACCCGGTTTTGTTTTTTTATGTTTTTTGAACCACCAAATTATTTTCTGGAGTAGCTGTGCCATTTTGTATTTCCACCATCAATGTACAAGAAATCCAGTTTATTGGCATCCTTACTAGTATTGATGACCACTGCATTTTCATCACAGGTAATTAGACTTATCATGCTGAGATAGGTCATATCAACAGTACATTTACGAGATATTTTAGGAGTAGATATTTATATAAATGATGAATTCAATATAGCCATATTTTCAAATAAAATATATTAAATAAAAAACTATTATTCATCAGATTGTAATCTGTCATTAATATGCTTTTGACATAATTGACAGTATGTAGACAAACTGCAGAATTGCATTAGAAGGAACAAAATTGGGGCCAAGCCCGTGGCGCACTCAGGAGAGTGCGGCGCTGGGAGCGCAGCAGTGCTCCCGCCACTGGTTTAGATCCTATATAGGGATAACCGGTGCGCTCACAGCGCTCACTGGCTGAGCGTGGTGCTGCCGGTCTCAAAAAGGACAAAAAAAAAAAAAAAAAAAAAGAAAGAAAGAAAAGAATGTCAAACTAAGAGCTAATACTAAAGTAAGTCATGAATTTGGTTGGATAGGAAAGCTGCAAAGCTGTCTGAACAACACACAGTGAAGCAAGCATTTGATAATTATTTATATTTGACAGTATAAGAATGCTTTACTTATAGTTGGAGTGGAGTAAGCACTCCATGATGTGGATTTCTTAATGATATTTTTCCCTTTCACTTTGTTGAATGCTGTCAAATCCTACTCTTGTCTAAATATTTAAATCAATTTGACATTTTAGTATGTTCAGTAACGGTGAAATGCTGAAGTATAACTGCATATTTGCCCATTCTTCTTCATTAACTTTCTGTGCAAAAAATAAGTATGTTTGCATAGTTTATATTATATATGATTATATATGTAAATATTATTAATATCATATATTATATAATTACATATAATTATAATTATAAATAATACATTATTATTATATAATTACACATTATACATAATTGTGTATGCATACACCTGTACCAATATCTATGTATAATGCGCACACATATACACATCTATCCATGTGCATGTTTGTATGTGTGCATTTTCTCACTTTTTTCACCAATAAAAATAGCTAAGATGTATTGGGCACTAGCTATTGCTAGGCATTGTTACATAACTTAATAGGAGAATTATTTTATTGAATATTAAAATCACGATGTAATATATTTTAAAATGAAACTCAGTTTGTTTAATTCTACAGGCCTCATTATTATCCACCACAGTATACTATATTAGCTTCAACAGAGGGTGAGGGGGAAAAAGAAAAATTTGGAGAATTTAAGCACTAAGTTCCAACAAATTTTAAGCTGAACATTTTGAGAAACTTTGCAGCTCTAGCAGATTGGTTGGCATTTTCTCCCCTTCCATCCTTTTCCTCAAACTCATGCACACACTGAATGATTTTCTGATCAGAATCTAAGGGACTGTTTTATAATGAAAACATTTTTACTTGTAGTTCTTATATTTTTTATTTTTATAAATTTTGATTATTTACAAATACTCATAATGGTAAAAATCTACTCCTAGAAAGTCCTACTATGAAGCCTTCTAAATTTCTATGCATAAATACAGACTGAATGTCCATTGTGTAATTTTTTATTTTTTAATAAATCTATATTAAAGCTCCACTTTACTTATTTGACTCTAGTGACTCTCTTGATTACAAATAGTCATCTGTGTAAAAAGAATAATAGGAACTTTGTTTCTTCTCTAATGTAGTCTAAGTCCATTATTATCTTCTCTATCATTATTATTATTATTAATTCCATTTTTACCATTTAAACAAACCAATGTTGGCATATTGTATGAGAAAAATAGTTTTCAGCTGGTTTATCTAAAATTTCATATTTTTCTTCCCTAAATTGGGATCAATTGGTTTTATTTTGAAAAGAGAGGGGTCAGAGAGATGTCATAGATAATTACATATTTTAGAGGTCATTAATTTGCTTCTTCAACATTGTGGGAAGCCATTGCAACTAATGCAGTAGCAGTTAATTTTAATGCTAAAAAGGAACAGATCAAAAAACAAATTATATGGCATGACTCTAAAATGACTTCTCAGATTCCTTGAGTTCACTCCCTTAAAGAACCTCTACCTTTGATTGCCAACTGTATGACTTTCTTCTATCCAATAGAATATAGCAAAGGGAAGGGATCTCACTTTTGTGATATGTTATGTTATATAAGACTCTCTCTTGCTAGTCGGCCGCAGCAGAGAATATTTGCTGGTTTACTAAAGGAAGCAACTGTAATGGGACAGCTCATGAGATCACGAACTGTGGGCAGTACTTAGGAACTTCAGGTGGCATCCAGGAGCTGAAGGTGGCCCTTAGGTGGGGAGGGTGACTTCCAGTCAATGGCCAACAAGAAGCTGGGCTCATCAATCCATGAACTGCCAGGAAATTAATTCTGCCAGCAATCTCCATGAGCATGAAAGCAGACTCTTCCTGCAATTAAGCCACCATTGGGCCAATACCTAGATTGCTGCTTTGTGAGACCTTAGGCAGAGGACACAAGTGAGTCACACCCAGGCTACTGACCTGCATAAGTTGTAAGATAGTAAATGTCTGCTGTTTTAAGCTGTTTACAGATGTACAGGTGAAATTGACCTCAGAAATAATACAAAATCTACCAATTTGAAATCTGTGAAATAATTGCCAGGAGAGGGATTTACAAGTAAAATCAATGGAGAGAAGAATGTTGGGCATTTGTGTGTGTGTGTAGGGGGGGGGGGGGGGGGGGGGGGGGATTATTTGTAAATAAACTAGAAAATTGCTATGAAGTTTTGAAAGCTGTACCTTTTTTTCCAGGTTATACCATCACTATCTCTGGGAAGATTTTTGCTGCTGTTAACTTATTATTATAATAGAGTCATTTTTGAACAAGTCAAACAGAATGTATCACAGGTGTAGAATTTTTGACCTTGATCAAAATGTGGATATGGTTGAAAGCATCTGGGATACATAAAACTTTAACCCTTGGAAACAATTTGATGTTATGTATGGCCAGATTATAGACCAATTCAAGTGCATATGTTATGTAAAATAAACTTGCATTTTGTTGGGTCTCACTATTAACCACAATTTTAAGACCTTGATATGTGCTTTTAAGCATCACCTCAGTAAAAATAGGTTTGTATTTGAGCCAGCTGGATCTCATCCAGGAATAAATTTCAGACAGACAAAGAAACAGCTGGAATACTTTATACATATTTTCTACTATGTGGGGTTCCAGAAAAGATGTATGGTTGAGTGTCATATAAGTTTGGGAGGTGTTAAATGTCAGATGCCTAGAGGTTTTTGTTCTAATAAAATGAGGTGGCAGAATACAGAATATATTAAGCCTGAATTTTTCTTTATCTTCAAAAGTATGAAAAAACATTCAAATCATATCTAGCTCACAATAACCTAAATTAAATTTTTAAGTTTTTAACTGATGTATAAAATATATTAAAAAGTGGAGAAGTCTTAAACATGAAGTTTACTTTCCCAAAGTAAACATGACCATGTAATCAACACGGTGATCAAGAAATGATATAATATCTCAAGACCCCTGTGGCAATGCTCAAGACCTATCTATTATAGTCCCATTAGTCCCTAAAAGTAACGAGTAGCCTAATTTTTAGCAACATAGGTTAGTTTTTACTTTTACAATATTTACTTTTTTTGTCTGGCTTCTTTCAGATGATATTGTGTGTGATTCAACCACTTTACTGCATGTAACATTTTTTTTTTCCTTTTTGTCTTTGTTCGTGTCCAGCAACGGATCACAACCCTCAGTGTCGCGCCCGTACCGGACCGGGACCGGCAACGGGATCACAAACCTCAGTGCTGCGCCCGCACCTCGCTCAGCCAGTGAGCGGGAACCGGTCTGTATGTGGGATCCGAACCCTCGGCGGGAGCGCCGCCACACTCCCAAGCGGCACACTGTAGCAGTGCGCCACCGGGCCGGCCCAAAATATATATAGATTTTTTTCCTTTTTGTCTTTTTTTCGTGACCGGCAACGGATTGCAACCCTCAGTGTCGTGTCCGTACCGGACCGGGACCGGTAATGGGATCGCAACCCTAGGTGTCGCGCCCGCACCTCGCTCAGCCAGTGAGCCGCCGGTCTGTATGTGGGATCCGAACCCTCGGCGGGAGTGCCGCTGCGCTCCCAAGTGGCGCACTGTAGCAGTGCGCCACCGGGCCGGCCCATTGTAACATATTTTGTTCTCATTTTTTTATTGTTATATAGTATTGCATTGTATATTCATACTACAATATATGCACTCTACTGGTAAAGGGCAATTAGCTCATTATCAGTTTGGGATTATTACAAATAATGCTTCTATAAATATACATGTACACATCATTTGGTGCACATTTATACCATTTCTGATTGGTATATGCCAGGGAATAGTACTACTGATTCTAAAAAATATAAATAGTCTAATTTACAATGTGCTGCTAAACCATTTTCCAAAATGGTTGCATAAATATAGAATCCCAGCTTCAGCACAAATAGCCAGCACTCTTTTTCATAATTTATTATTTGATAGCCCTCTTAATTTTGGTCATTTCCATTGGTGTGGTTTATCATCATTTATATTTAAATTGAATTTTCCTGTGGCTAATGAAGTTGAGTCCCTTTTTCATACATTTCAATGTCATTTGCTTGTATTTTTCTGTTGAATACCAATATCACATTGCCTCAACTACTGATGCTTCAGCTTTTTAGTTTTCTTTGGCTGTTTGGATTTCCACATAAATTTTAGAATAAGCTTGTTATATTCAAAGTCAAAAACAAAAAAACCCAACCCCCCCCCGCCAAAAAAAAAAATAGGATTTGCTTTGAGAATGCATTAAATACACAAAATTTTGAGACAATGGACATTCTAACATTGAGCATAATATTTCATAAGCATTTTAGACTTCATTTTTCTCAATACTTTGTTGTTTTCTTGGTAAAATTTTTGAACAATGTTCATTAGGTTTATTCCTAGATTTCAAAGTGTGTAAAGCTATTATAAATGGTTTTATTTATTTATTTAATTTTAATTATTTGTTAATGAAATATTAAACTACATTTGAATTTTTATATTGATCTTTTATTCAGCACACTTCAAAAATTTTATTACTAATTCTAATAATTTTATATGGAGATTATTTTGAAATTTTTATATACACAATCATGAGACTGAAAAAAATGACAACTTTATTTCTTCCTCTTTAATCTTTATATTTCTCATTTTGTATTCTGATTTATTGAAGTTAGATTAGCATTTTGAATAGAAGTTGTGAATATAGACATTCATGTTCCCTTCCCAGTCTTAGGAAAGAAGCTTTCTACATTTGACCATTGCATACATTAAATCCTGACTATTTTTGGTGGGTGCCTATAGAAAGCAGAATTTTAAAATAGTTCCATGATTTCTGGCCCCTGATATATATATATATATCTTCTCCTATATATTCAATCAAGCACCAATGTAGTTTTAATCCTAGTTTACTGACAAATTTTACCATTAATAGACATTAAATTTTATCAAATGATTTTTCTTTATCTATTGAGATGATTTTTTTTCTTTTTTCCGTCAATGTGTTAAATTAAGTGATTTTGACCCTTGCATTCTTGAAATAAACCTCAGTTGATTATGATATGTATATTATCCTTTCTATGTATAACAAAATTTATTTTGCTAGTATATAGATTAATATTATTTTTTTCTAAGATTATGAAAGAGTTGGCCTCTGATTTTTCTTCCCTTGATATCCTTGTCAGATTTTGGAATCAAGAATTTGCTGGCCTCAAAAAAAAAAAAAAAAAATGGAAAAGAGATACAGGTGTGTGTATGTTTGTGTGTACACAGACAATGGGAAGACTATATGTAAAAACAGAACATTTACTCAAAACCTGTAGCGATGTGGCCAGGAAACCAACTTCTTATCTATAATAAATAGTCCAGGAAGCCAGCCTGTTATAAGTGAAACTTGCAGATAGCCAGATTGCTTTTTCTAGTGACAATTCAGGAAGCTGAACATAACCTCTGTAACAATTGGCCCCAAATGACCAGGAGTTGATTAACACCTGACAGCTTCCCTAATTTTTGTCCTGCTTCTAAGTTAGGTCATACCACAGAAAGCCAGATATGAACCTCTAAGCAATCATATTGCTTCTAGTTAACCTATTTATGGCTTTCTCATGTCAACAACCTCCAATCAGGGCATACCTGAAACCTTCCTTTATCTCACTACTATAAAGCTTTCCTACTCTTCTGCCCGCCTTTGAGTCTTTGCCAAAATTTAAGTGACTGCGGCTGATTTTCTTGTCCTAGCAAGCTCAGAATAAATAGCCTTTGCAATTATCATTATTCTTATTCATATTTGGTTGGTTTTTGTTTCTTTCATATACATATACACACACACACTGCATTTGGCAGAAATCACCATCTGGGACTTGAGAACATAGAAATATTTAAATTATATTTTAATATCTTTAATAGATATAAGACTGTTCAGTTTTTCAATTATTTACTCTGACTGGAATGTTCTGTAATTTTTGTCTTCCTAGCCCAATGATACAGTCAAAATCCATAATCAGCTTCTCAGTCCATTATCAGCTACTTTTTGCTGGACTTCCCAGCTCTCACTTAAATCTGACAAATACTTTGAAGGAATTTATTCCTCATTCTCTTTAGAGCTCTATCTTGATAACTTGAGTCCTAAAATCCTGGCTTTTGGGGTAGATTTCTCATTGATTCAAATAAATTTTTGCATGTATTAGTTGTTTGGTATTTTTTCCAGATTTTGTAGATATTATTTGCTGGAATTATTTAGTACTTTTTCAATCTACTATGTCATAGCCAGAAGCAGAAATCTGGCCTTATTTTAGTAAATGGAATAAGTATTCAATAAAATGTTAACAGGAAACATGATTAAAAAGATTATAGAGTCAGTAGAATGACAAAACTTTTCAATATATTTATTTTACTAGGATTTGAAATAACTACTTACATTCCCTAGTTCCTGTGCATAGAAATATATTCTATGATCACCTTTCAAATCTTTAGTAATTAACACAACATTCTTTCACAAATTATTGTAAATAATTTTGTGAAGATTTTCCTGAAATTCATAGAATATGTCTACTATTAAAAATAGCAACAGTAATATTTTTGTATTGAAAAAATGTTTTAAAGATATGGAATAGTTTTATCATTCAGGGAGTTAATAGCTGCAATTTTAACTAACAAGTGAAATTAGATAGATTTTTTCTTTTTACTGTGGTGTGTATTTGAATAACAGTCCCTATTGCAACTATAATACCAGTGAAATTATGAAGGAGCAATTTTTTTATTCAGTTGCAATTTATTGTATCTTAAGGGAGGCATTATATGGCATGGTATATCAGCAAGTAAAATATTTTATAAAGCTCTGGGAACTTTTCCCATATTAATGAATTGTTAGAAGTTTATTTGACTGAAATTAATTGTAAATTTTGCCTTCAGGACCATGACATTTCTACTCAATGAACTTGATGACTGTTCTAAATGAAACCTAACTTACCTTAGGGAATTTAAGATAACCTGGTGATGGCAACCGTACATCCAGATTACTTAGATCTCCCTTCAAGAAGAATTTGCCATTTGGTGTTAAATAAAATTTGTGGGAGGCCATTGATTTAACTAGGCTTCTGCACAAAGCTGAACAGACCAAACAAGCTTTAGTTAATTTCAGGAGGCTCTGTAACTAATTAACCAATTATGCTGTAACCAATTAATTTGCATCTACACTGCACTTTCATATTCTAGAAATTCCGTCAGATCATGTTATTGGTTGAAGTTCTCCAAACCTGCTCTGGTTCAGAAAGCTACCCGATTCTTTAATCAGTTTTGTTTTGTTTGCTTTGCTTTGTTTGGTTTGGTTTTGCTTTGCTCAAATAATCTTAGTTAAAATTTAAATTTACTGCTAACATCTGCTAAAAGGACTAGAGTAAGCAGACAGCTTCCAGCTATGGTGCTTTCAGGAACCACCACTGCTTTTAAGCCCAGCTACACTTTTCCTGGGCAATCCCCAGACAATGACTGAGGACAACCAAAGTGCTAGGACCTGACCATTTCTACCCACATTTGGACTCCTCTAAAAGCAATTTTTGCTCTGGAGCTCCACAGGGGATTGAACATCACTTCATCTAATCTGCATCATCTCTTAAGGCTCGCCCTGCCCAGTCATGCTTCATTCCACCCTTTCCATTTTTATCTTTCACCGCAATTCATTGCACTATTTACTAAGTCTTATCATCTGCCTCCTGAAAGACCCAACTGATAGTCTAGTTTAAACTTTCCGAACTCATGCACTTGATTCAATTAAATTAAAAATTTAATACTGCATATTTGAAAAAGGAGTTGAGTATAAAATGGAGGTAAGAAGTATGGTGAGAGGAAGTAGACGCAAAGACTTGGCTAAAACTTCCTTCACTCCTGCCTCACGGTTACCTTCGAATTTCCCAAACCAAATTTAACAGGGTTGATAAAATGTTAAATAATGACTGAGAAATTAATTTAGATGCTGATGGGTCACAAATTTTAGCATCTTATAGAAAATGGCACACAAGGTAGGTTTCAGAGTTTCTTCTGAACAAGTGCTTGCCACTAGAAGGAGAAATGGTGTCTAGCACTTAAAAATTTCTGTCACTTTCCATTTTCTCCCCTAAGCTTTACAGCATTTGATGATCAAAATAGTGCCTAGTTCTCCCTGTGCTATCTTCTTGAGAAAGGGTATATAGGTGCATATTTTCAATCTCATAATTTCTGAAATGGCTTAGAGATAATGACAACCTACAGAATGGGAGAAAATATTTTCAAACTATACATCCAACAAAGGATTAATATCCAGAATACACAAGGAACTCAAGCAACTAAACAGGAAAAATACAATAACCCAATTAAAAAATGGACAAATGAGCTGAATAGACATTTTTCAAAGGAAGACATACAAATGGCCAACAGTTACCTGAATAAATGCTCAGCATCACTAATTATCAGGAAAATGTAAATGAAAACCACATTGAGATATCATCTCACCCCAGTTAGACTGGCTATTGTCAAAAAGACAGAATTACAAATGCTGGTGAGGATATGGAGAGAAGAAAACACTCCTAAGCTGTTGGCAGGACTGTAAATTAGTGCAACCACTATGAAAAACAGTATGGAGGTTCTTCAAAGAACTGCAGATTGATCTTCCATAGAATCCAGCAATCCCACTTCTAGGTTTATACCCAAAGGAATGGAAGATATATCTGCACTCCCATTTTCATCACAGCTCTGTTTACAATAGCCAAGATACAGAAGCAACCTAAATATCCACTGCTGAACAACTGGATAATGAAAATATTATATATATAATATTTATATGTATTTATATATATATACACACAGTACATATATATATACTATATATATACACACACTACATATATATATACTATATACATATATATATATATATATATATATATATATATATATATATATATACACACACACACACACACACTACAGAAATCTACTCAGCTATAAAAAAGAATGAAATTCTGCCATTTGCAGCAACACAAGTAAACTTGGAGAAAATTATGTTAAGTGAAATAAGCTAGGCACAGAGAGAAAAATAATGCATGTGCTCACTCATAAGTGGAAGCTAAAAGAGAAAGAAGGAAGGCAAGAAAGACCACTTGGTGCTTTGGACTTCCAAAGGGGGAGAACATACCTAGGATTGTGGGGATGGAGAGGGAGGGAGGTAGGGGATTAACTGGGTGGGGGACACGGGGAATAATCACAATTTGTGGTAATGTGCATGCTGATAGTATTGATCTGACCATCACATCTCGGGCACAGGTGGTGATGGTCAGCTTTGTACCCCATGAATGTGCATAATCAATAAAAGGAAAAAAAAAAAAAGGAATGCACCAGGGTGATTTATCTTACCAAAAACTACTTTAAATCTGATAAGAAATTTTTATTTATTCAGACAACCGAATAAACTATAAAATCACAACCAAACTTTGATATAAAAGAAATTCACTCATATTTCTAAGTTAGTTTGGATTCTATTGGAAGTTTCCATGTGGTCCCAAAAATATTTAAATAGATTAGGGGCTGGGATACTCCACAGTGCAAAAATAGCTTGGGGAATATTGACAAGGCCTCCAGAAAAACCAGGGGTTTCAATTGTACCAAAAGATTAGTTTTGAAATCAATGTACAGACTTTAAAAGTTTACCTACTATAAGTTGTTGGCAGATTTTTTTAAATTTTTGAATTTTAAATTTTAGTTTAAACCAAAACTTTAAGGATTATAAGTTATTTAATCTTATTTCAGGAAACAGTCAGAATTTCAAAAACTGAAAAATAAAAGAAATTTAAAACCTAAAATACTTCATATAAAATCCTAAGGAGAGATTATAGTTTATTCTTTTCAAAGGTAAAAAATCATCATAACAGTATTCTGTAAGAAATTCTCAATCACAGAATAGGAACGGATTTTTTCTTTATCAATTCAAATAATGAATAACAACAAAAACGTTAAGATATTTGAAACTCTAAATGAGAAACAAAAATTCTGTCTTATTGATATAGTTATTGCAAGGAATTTTTCAGTAGCAACATTAGTTGGAATTTCTCTGTGCTTTTATCCCAAACAAATCTTGGCTTGAGTCAGTCTTGGCTGTTGTTAAACTGCGGTTATCACAGAGTAACTTTATATTTCTGCCCTACTCTTGTTTTGTTCCTTAATCCTGGGAAGGGACCATGCCCCACATGGGTAAATGCTGCATAAGCTTCTCTCTAGCTCCTTATTCAAAAGTCATTTATTTGTAAGAGTTTTGTTCTCACACCCAAGGGAACTATAAATTTCAACTTCATGGAGTGACAATAGATCATATAATGATGAATAAATCCTCCCATAGTCAAGCATGGATAGATGCCAGGCAACATGAACTAGATGTACACTCTTCATCAGAGCCTTAGCACAACGACACATCCCAGAACTAGATGGAACCCCTGGGGAAAAGAGGATAGGTTGAATTGACAGATGAACTCTCAAGTTCACTGAAATTAAATTTCTGCCAACTGAGAAGATAATGATTAAATTTAATTACAGGAAATATTCTAAAGTTACATTTATTAAATACTTGAGTTTGAAGTATAGATTTATATCTACACACAAGAAACACACATGTGCACAAACACTTGATTTTTCTTATAAATAGTGAATACAAGGCTTATATTGCTTGTTTTTTCATTTAATTTGTCTTATACCCCTTTACATTTTATTATATATAGACCTACTGCATTCTTTTAAACTCTTCAAAGTATTTCATAACATAGATATAGTATAATTTATCTGCCATCTCCCTAGTGACGGCTACTAGGAGCCTTTTTTGTTTTATTATTACACACAATATTGTAAAATTAATAGTAATTGCTCTTTTAAATTATGTAGGAGAAGCAGGATTACTGGTCAAAGGGAATGGGCATTTCTTATCGTAAGACATCCTAATAGACTCAATAGAAGGCTGCAGATTGCTTTCCAAGACTTCTTAAAGATTTATTCATATTTACTTATTTTCTGTAGCTAGATATTATCTCAATCACTTTTGCCATAAAATCTAAACTAAGTACGTACAGTTGACCCTTCAGATCTGAGGGTTCACATCCGCAGATTCAACCAACCACAGAACAAAAATATTCAAGTCTAGTATTCTCTACTAGTGATAGGTGTCTACAATTAACAATAATTTATTGTATATTTTCAAATGGCTGGAAGAGAGGAGTTCAAGTGGTCTCATCACAAAGAAATGATAAATGTTTGGAGTGATAAATGTGCTAATTAGTCTGATTTGATCATCGGTTAGTGTACACATGTTTTGAAATATTTCTCTGTACCCCATAAATATGTACAATGAAAAAATAAATTTAAAAGACACAATAAAAACAATAATATAACAGTAAAATACACAAACAAAAATAATACAGTATAACGACTATGGACATAGCATTTACATTGTATTAGGTATCATATGAGTAATCTAGAGATAATTTAAAGTATACAGGAGTGTGTGCATAGGTTATATGTAAATACTTAAGTACTATGCCATTTTACATAACGGACTTGAGTATCTGCAGACTTTGGTGTCCTTGGGAGTTGCAGAACCAGTCCCCTGTGGATACAGAGAGACGGGAATAATTATTTCTTATTTCAGTTTGCCTAAGTAAAATAAGGGGACTGTTGTTTTATAGAATTTTCTTTTTCATCTTTTTTTTTTATTCTTGAGTTCTAAAATTAAGATTTCCAATAAACCCATCAATAGATGGAGTTCCCTAATGACAGATTTAGATTCACAATAGTCCTTCCCTCTTTCCCTCGGGTCCTTAAAGTAACTGCATATTCTTTTTTTCTTTCAAACCTTTGGCAGCCTTAATCATACTTTTTAGTGAGATTGACTATGAACAGTTTAACAGTAGGTTCTCAGCATAAGCATCTAATTTGACATTAGTAAAAATTCATACTTGAAAAGGAATGCTTACAACTGGCAACTATCCAATGTTTCAAATGCTTTCTCCTGCCATCACTGTGAACATCAAGGCTATGATAAACTCAAACTTAACTATTTGTAAGATTATGGTTATATATTTTATTCAAAAATAATATCTACTTGATTAACAATTTGACAAGTGAACATTAGATGTAAAATGAGCACCTGTGTATGGTACAGTGTTTAATAAACATGCCTGCAGCTAAAATGGAGAAAATATTTTCAAGTTTCTTTCAGCACTTTTATGAAATATTTATATGAAACATATATAATTTTTATCAGAATATTTACATGCAGTGTTGTAAATGTTTAGATTTGGAAATTTCTGTTAAAAATTTATCTCCTTTTATATACACGCCTCTGTTTTTCTGCATTATCATTCATGACATAATTAAACAATATGAGAATGCTACAGTTTTGACCTAATTGTAATATAAAAGTAAACAACATTTCAAAAGATTATATGGTACATAATTTAGTTATTTTATTTTTTTCCCAAGCTGGTTAAAGATCATTTACAATAACTATGAGTACAATCACTGTGGCAGAGAAAGAATGACTGTGTTAAGATAAAACAGAAGCAATGTCTCCATTAATCCCAGCAAATACAATTCACCAAATTTTATGATAAGGAAATCTACTATACACAATAATATATGAGAATTAGGGTTTATGTTAATAATTAATAGTAAATATAGGAAGAAAAAAATTCTATTCCAACCAAAATTTCAAGTGTTGGTCACAAATTAATTTATATAACAGAAAGCAAGTGAAATCTTCTGTATTGTGCAATGGTGTCACTGTATTATGTCTTGTAATACAGTTGCTACATTAAATTTTGTGAGTATTTATTAAATATTTGAGATTCAGATTGGAAGCTGGATGGGGAAAGTGTGGGGACTGTTTTGGATTAACTCTGCAGAGGTTCTAGTTAAGGCACCTGAGTAGAAGACCAGTTAAAACTGCAAGGCTTAAGTGTTTCTCATGTGAATACAGTACTGCCTGTGTGTTCCAGAATTGCTTATTTTAGTTTCATATTGGAAGGAAAACAAAGTGATGAAAATCTTTGAAATTTTCTGAAGGGAGGAAATGTGTTTAAAATATGTAAGTTGGATAATGAAGTAAAGAAGGGAATTGAAATTTTTACCTAAGAGCAGAATTTCTATTCTATTATCACAAGAAGGACAGACAGTGCAAGCAGTAAACTAGAATATGCAAACAGAAGTGAGGATGAACTAATTTCTGTGGAAAAAGCCACCACAGAATGTTTAGCTATGGGAGATTCTGAAAAATTCTGAAAAAAATTAGCAAGTCAATACTTGAGACCTAGAGAGAACAAAAACCCTGACCTATCCTTTTACCTTTTTTTCTTTTTTCTGTCTTCAATTTTACCTGATTATCCTTCACTTTTATAAAAATTGCTTGCTAGTCTTTGATTTAGAAAATTCCATATTGATAGAAACACTAGGCTTTGAGCGTACTGAAGCCTCAAGACTCACAAAATAAATGTATAAAAATCAAACTTTTAAAAATGTAATGGGAATTAAGTATCTGACCTATTGTATAAACTTTCTTTAATAGGAAAATGAAGTTAGTCAAGTGGCCAAGATTGAGACCCTGAAAACAAAAATGCCCTAATATTATGATAATATTCCCCAATTCCTATGCAGCATCAACTAATGTGACAGGCAACATGCACTGAGTAAAAAGATTGTTTTATTCGGGCTATTGCATGGGAAGTGTGATCATAATGAGGAAGATCTCAAAGAAAAGGAAGGGATCTGGAGGTTTATAGAGGCAAGTAACACTAAGGAGTCATCTGTGGGTCTTACTGGAGTCCTGAAAATGAAGAGGCAGCAAGTCATATAAGAAAGAATGACTCTTTTGAGTTTAGCTCTGTCTGAAACACAACAGGGTGCTGGGGAGAGAAGGGGAGGCATTCCTCACCATCACCACTTTCCATGAGCACAAAGCCCAGGTTACAATCAATGTTCACTATTTTATACAAAAAATAATTCTTTATTCAACTGAAAACATACTTTCAACTGCATTGTCTATTGTTTTGTTCAATACCTGTTTCATAAGATCCCACATGATAAATTCCTTTTAAAACTCATTTCTAAGAAATAATACTAATAATCGTAAAGGATTGATTTTTTTCTTTCATTAGACAATGAAAATTATGTGAAACCAGTGTTATAGCTTTTCTGTACCTAAGATGAGAGCTAAATTGAATGCACGATTACAGAAACTATGCAGGCTTGTATGATAAAATGTATGGTTATTTTTATAGCATTAGTTAACAAACGTTACATATTGTCAGCTTTACTGTTTGAAAATATTTTTAACATAACCCAACTGTTTGTGGTAAAAAGCAATATAAATAATATTAGCCATATTAGCTCAATAAAAACAAGGGTAAGTCAGCTTGTTTTTGTTGTTTCTTTAAAGCCTACTTCATATTTGCTGAAAATACTTATTTAGGAACTATAAAGAATTTTGAGTCTACTCTATGGAGACTATGGTAGCAGGACAAGAATTATGTAGTTATTGGTGAAATGGGTATATAGGAATTATCACAGTGAAGAGGTATTTGGTGAAAAAATCATGAAATAAATGGTTACATGATTAAAAGGGAATAACTGCAAACCATTCCATCTCAATGATACACAAAATCAGTACTTAATAAAAACTCTCAGAAATATTTGTGAAGTCTTCCTTTTGTGCTATTCTCTTAGTCCAGGTTCTCATCACTTGACTAAGAGACAGAGGTAATGCTGAGAGAGAAGAACTTGAAAACGCTCAGAGGCAACTTTCTTGGGAAATTAGAATCTTTTCTACTAATCCTGTGATTACAGTTCTTTACACTTTTAAACATTACTTGCTTCAATAACTGCAAGTAAATATTCATTCAGAAGAGAAAAGGAACTGATACTTGATTGTCTACTGTATACCAAGTAACATTCACATACGTTATCCCATTAGGTTATGATGTCTGTGAGATCCTACCACCTGTAGGAGTGCTACTCAGATTGTGCCTGGCATTATTTAGGAACTGTTTGAAAATGCAAATTCTCAGGCCCCACCCCAGAATTACAAAAATAAGAACTTGTAGAATCTGAAGCTTATTAAGCTGTCTGGGTGATTCTTATAAAACTAAACTTTGAGAAGCACTGGTTTATAGCATTGTGCTGATACGGAAAAGGGTCAGAAATACTAAACAGCCAGCCCAATTCCATGCAACTAGTGAGTTGCAGAATGGGAGTGGGAATAGACACAAAAACTATTTTTTTAAATCAGAAACTCCTATATCTTTAATTCACTAATTCATAAATAGTGTCTGTGACCAGCCAGCCTGCTCAATCTCTCCCCTTTCACCTGTTCTTTGGTCTCATCAGCCCCATCAATATATTGATTTCTCTACTTTCTTCTTATTGAACAACATTTTTAGTTTCACTTCCTTCTCTGTGAAGTTTAGGTTCATGGTAAATCATTTCAATTGTTTTCTATTTAATGTCCTACACTCAGTTACTTGATTATCTTTTTGTTACATCTCATGGGTAAACCCCCAAATCGTATGTACCTGTGTATCACCCGCTGTCTTGATGGCACCCAGGCAGCTTGGCAGTGTTGGGACCAATTAATATAACTTGCAGCACAGGGTCTGTAATGGTCACCATTGTCAACTGGATCCCAACAATGTCAAATGTCATATTCTCCCTTTTTGTCTTTCTGCCATATTTCCCACAATGTCTGTTTTACATTTTCTGAACTTGTCTCAAATTGTGGCACCTCTGCTACCTCCTTCCTCTCTCTCAAGAGATGACTTTGTCTTGTTTCTCAGATTAAACAGAGGCACTTATTTAGCATCTCTTCAAGTTCCCACATCCAAATGTATTAACGTAAATAAACTTGGACCCACACTCTGTCCCTCCTCTCACAGGGGAAGAGGGATAGAGTCCTTCACCTATATCCTCTTTTCTCTAGTTTCTCTGGATGAATAGTATTGATTATTCTTTCTTTATTCTTCATCTTCAACTTCTCTCTTTATTGTCCATTATCAACATTTAAACACATTCGAGGCTCTCTCATAAGACAAACACTATCTCAGTTAATAGCATGACATACCCAATTGCATAATCCAGAGTTGTAGGCATCATTTGGGATTCCTCATCCTACACTCATTCATTTAATAAATATGTATTAAGCCCTAAGTCTAAGATGTTGTTCTCATAAATATATGTAAAATTCTTCTCTACTTATTCCTAGTCAGAGTTCATGTATCCACTTTGCCACGACTAAATTTATTTTCTTATCAGCACCTAGAATATTAAAAGAAAAGATAAAAACTATCATTACATTTCTGGCTTAATATTTTTGAATATCATTTAATTTCCCTTGAGATCAAGTAGATATTCTCAGAGAAGCTTTAGTGTTGGCTTCTGACTGCTTCTTTGTATTTGAATCTATCACCCTTTCTCACTACCATCTAGCTATAATAGAATACATTCTGTAAATTCAGCACTTCCTTTATTTACCTTTAGGTCTCTAAATTTTGTTTCAACCCTTCCATTATTCACCTAGCTAAGTGCTACCAAACCTTCTGGCCATTGTCTTTGTTCTGTCTCATAAAGAGGACAAAGCCCAATGTCCTTATGATACATGACCAAATTAGACTTGTGGTTCTTTTCAAAGTAGGCATTGTATTGTAAATGCATATTAAATTTCTCTATCTTCCATGTTAAAAAATATTTTTTTGAAAGAAAATGTCAAACAGATATAAAAGGAAAAAGTGTTAAATACTTTCATTCATTTTTAAGGTAATATTTTAACCAATTTAGTGGAGAATCCAAAGAACAGACACATTTACAGTTAAGAAATTTCAAAACAAGAGTGCAGATAGAGGTAATGAAGGACTATTACATGGTAGTGGATGAAAGTCAACTGAACTTCCAATGGACAAAATTTTGCATATATGCAAACAACAATTATTTTGCATTGCTATGAGATACCTATAACTTGACAGAGCTGTATAATTGCTCAAATGAAGAAAATATTAAAATGGATAACCTGGAAGAATGCACATGTTTACAAACTTTTTTTCTGCACCCAGTAGATTGCCAACTCCAAGAAAAAAAGGAGA
The DNA here is from genome assembly GCF_000696425.1 of Galeopterus variegatus. Lineage (NCBI taxonomy): Eukaryota > Metazoa > Chordata > Mammalia > Dermoptera > Cynocephalidae > Galeopterus > Galeopterus variegatus. The sequence goes on from NW_007727632.1 coordinate 365,566, forward strand.
CTGTCTCCTTCGTTCAAAAATATTTCCCTAGAGCCGATCAATGTGCCTATCTTGTAATATATATAAAATTTGTCATGAAATTAGATTATCTTTTCCAAGATTTTTAACAACATCCCATACCTCTTTCTTGATAATTAAACCAATGGATCTAATTTTTCAGTAGATAGTCTATCTGCATATACACAGACAACTCAAACACTGCATTATCAAAACTTATGTTTTCATCAAACCAGTTATTTCTTCAGTATTCCACATCAAGTAGTATTTCTATGCTCCAGATGAGTTAATGATTCAAGAAACTACCTCAACTCCCAAGACTTAAACCTATGTGTCAGCTTGAAACTATTCACCTGGCATCTCAATCTCATAGAGATCTAGTAAATTTATAAGTTATTTTCGACTTACAAACTTAAGAGTTTTCATGTTATAGCTCCAAGTGTTCGTATTGTAATAACTGTAAAGCTTCTATGTTATACGTGATTCTGTGATTTTCTGCCTTTCATATCTTATAACATTTGAAATCCTATTCACCTGTCAATCTCCATTTTAGTAATTTCCTCTGTGAAGCTTCTTTTAGGTGAAGCCTAGTCTACTTTATTCTACATCTCCTTTCAAACTGAAGAGAACAGTTATTACAGCCTTTGTGCTTCCACAATATTTTACATTTGGCACATTCCTTTACTTCATATGTTCATAAAAATTACTTTGGTTAAAAGTCTGTTTACTTTCCTAATCTGTAAGGTTACAGAAGATAGAAAACTTTTACTTCCTATATTTGAAACTTTATTGGCTAATGCTAAATGAATTAATAAAAGAATAAATAATATAAGGACACAAATCAATCCCTCTTATTTTTAAAAAGAGAACTGTCTATATTCACTTTTTTGGGGAGAGTAAAATAGTTTCCTTTAACATGATATACTAGTAGGAAAATAAAAGTTCAACTAAATTTCTTGAGGTTTCAGAAGCACTGTCGGTCTCAAAAACCATAATGATGAAAGAAATACATGCATGGCATTCAAGGTTGTGATTGGTGCCAAAACATGGCCAACAGCTTTTTGCTTAAAATGGATGTTGTAAACATTTCAATCACTATGGAATAGAAGACAAAAAAGGAGATTTTATCTGGAAATGAAGCTTTCTAAAGAGCACAGTCATATAATTTATTTTTCTTTTTCAACAAAGCAGTGTCAAATTGCAGTGTAATAGCACCGCATGAACACATCTCTGACGGTGAGTTTCACTCAGGGTCATGGAGTCAGTTGTAAGAAATAGCAGATGACCTCAGCTCCTCCGAGACCTCTTCTTTTTAGGGGAGAGTGTGGACTGCACAGTATCAGCAAATTTTACAGAAAATGGAACACTTTGAGGCAGAATGGCTGGGCGCATTCATATTTTATATACATATAAAAAAATACTAGAGTTTCCCAACAAGTTAGCCTTTCCCCATAGTTCTGACTGCTGATCTGTACAAAGCACAATTTGACAGATCATACTCTGTGTGTCCTTTTCTTCATCATGTTTACTATTGCAGTCAGTTCCTATTCCACCCATGCACATTTTCATCAGGCTCATGTTTTGTATATTTAAACATTCATCAGAGTGTTTGGTCAAAGAGAGAATAAGAAATACAACTTTAAACTACTCCAGGATATGGAGTGGTTTGTACAAAACATTAATACTGTGGGATTTTAATATTTTAGAGAAAATTTTAGGTAAAATTAAACAGATTTCTTTTCGAAAGATCTTTCACATTATTTAATATAATGTGATTTTTAAATCTCCAAGACAGCAGAAAGCAAAACTTCTTTTAGTCATATATTTTATAGACTATCATAGGAAGTTATATTCTTCACATATATTCTTGTTATGAAAATAAACAAAAACAAAAAGTACCTCATGCTTTAGCATATGATATTGTTAATTTTTTCTCATTGTTACTCCTGCAATTTTCATTTTTAGAAACGTTACTAACAGAATGATATTTATGATATGCAGCAGCAGTCTACACACAGACACATACAGATATGTTTTCCATTGTTCATCTGGTTGTTACTAACCTTGGCCAGGCTTGTTTTTTTTAGATTTGCCCAAAGACCATTGGGTTTGATTTTCATGTGATCTGAATTACGAACTCACAATTACTCAGTAATTAAATACAACCATGCTTTGGTGAATATTAGGAAAATACATATGAATTTATTTTTAATGTAGATAGAAGATAGAACGGGGGTAAACAACATGAGTAGCTTTTAATTTACTGAACGTTTACTCTGTGCCATTGACTGTGCTAAGTGCATCACATAAATGATGCCATTTACTTTTCACGTCTTAGATGAGGATACTTAAAATTCTGTAGGTTAAGTGATTTGACTGTGGTCTCCCAACAAGCAACAGAGCAGGATCCAAACTGAGGTGAGCTGACCCTGAAGCCTGTGTTCCTAGTGATCAGTGCGTTGTCTCACACCAGCCCTCACTATGCAATGCTTATAGGCAGGAGTGACTGGTTTAGTGGACCTCATTGGTGAATGAGGTTTTGTAGAAGGAAAGGTGTAATGGAAAACCATAGAAGAGTTGAGAGAGGAGGCTTGCTATCTAAGTCATTGCCACCATCGTTGACATAAGGAAAGAAAGCTCTCCTGAGTTGCCAGTGTGCTTCCATGCCCCCTGGGACATAGGGAATCCTTGGTGTGAGGAAAGGAACTAGGGTGGAGATGAAGTGAACATAGAATTCCCTTTCTATGAGACGTGGGGTGGCCTTTTAACAAACTCAGCTGTCAGCCATTGTGACATTGCCAGAACTATGAAAGCTATCATTTTCCCATCCTTTACAGCCATGGCTTCCCCATGGCTCACAGACACTTAAGAAGTATTTCCTTCAAGCCTAAGAGTGAAGTAACAAAGGAGTGGCAGTCATCCCATCCAGCCCTAAGAGTTTAATTATTGTTCTGACACATGAAGTAGTGCAATCAAAAATCAGAATAACACACAAAATATTTTGTACACACTCCCCAGCAAAGAAAACCCAATTATCTAACCATCCCAGAAGACAGGTTGGCTTCTACAAAAATTGCCTCTATTTGTAATAGTTTTCTACAAGTTCAGGCTATTGTTTTGTTTTTGCTTTTTTCTTATAATAGCTCTTAATCATGAATACTACACATTCTCAATTTTAATATCTTAAAACCAGTATTTCCCAATCTTCATTCACTCTCTTTTTATTTGTTCACTGGAAAAATTCTTAAAACAGTACTATTATATCCACTGTCTTTTCCTCCAGTCTCATCTTACTCTTTGTTATTTTTCCTCCTACCAATTTGCTGAAACTACAGTCTTTGAGAGCTCAATTCACCAATGACATGCTAATTAACAAATTCAATGGTCTCTTCTAAGTACTTATTGGACTAGTCCTCTCTACAGCAATCAATATCACAAACCACTTGTTCCTCCTTGAAAAGCTCTCATAAATGGAGGAAGAAAATGATTGTCTCTTCCCCATAGAGAGATTGGGGAGAAGAATGGCCCTTGGCTAAGAATTTAATCAAGTACTTATAAGAAGTAATTTCAAAGCTTCCAACTGGTCTTAGTGTAGCTAAGGTAGCAGGTTGTGAGAGATATGTGGTTCAGCATTAGCTCATTTATTATTCCAGGTAGACCATTTAAAAGGGGATATGGAGGAGAGGAAGCATCAATTGCACTGCATAATAATGAGGCCATGTTAACTCTACTGCAGTTATATGAACTTGTGAGTTATGAAGCAGTTAGGAAAGTGTTTGTTTTTCCTATTTAGATCTGGCATTATTCTGGAAGATCTATGCATGTGTTTAGCTGCATATGAGTGAGAAAAAGAGATAGAGACAGAATGATCAACAGGGAACAATTGGAAAATTAGAGGAACAAAATGTTTGTGACCCCATCTGATCTTTGGAAATAAGTGAAGGGCCCAAATTTAAGGTGCCCAGGGCCACTGCTGTATTGCATAAAGAACTCTGCAAAAATAGTTAATTCCTGAGTGTTCCATTAAGGCCTACATGTTGTTATTCCAGCCTGAATATGACTAGAATAGTGACATTTAATCTGAGATGAGGCCAACCTCTATAGTTTGTAGAAAATTTCACTAAAACCTTGTAAAAAAACAACAAGAACATCCAGAAAGGTTTTAAACATGCTTAATTTATATATAAATATATATATTCTCATAATATACATTTATAAATATATAGACATATATATATATATGTCTCTCCTCCACAAATTTTTGAACACTTGGAGCATAAGCATCCTGCCTAAGTTTTCTTTTAACATCACTATGTCTCCCAGAGAGATATTTTATAATGAGTAAGTATTCAAAAAATGTATTTTAGAATTGAATTGTTGAACTAGACATACACATATGTACAGTAAATTAGTCATACACTAAATTTTACATTAACTTTGCATAATTTAATTATTTAAAATAACTGTACAAAGTAGGTAATTTGAAACTTATAAATATTAAATTTAATATTTAGTAACCTGGTAGGGGGATAATGCGGCAATGTAAGTAGCTATTTTTGATGGTGTTGATAGTAGAGGGAGAAAGTAGGGGCTAAGCTAACATTTATAAACTGCCTATAAAATTTCAGACACTTTCATATATAATCTCATGAAATATGAAAAATATCCTGAGATATAGGCATTTTAATTCCAATTTATGACAAAAGATTTAATCCAAAATTCAATAATGAGTAAGTAGCTCAGGGAAAATCATGTCTCAACTTTTTCGACACCACCTATCAATTTCTTCTGGCTACACAGAAATGATGAAGATAACTCTTTGGCTGTACCTCTATTCAATAAGGAAAGAGCCTCAAGGATCAGCAATATCTACTTCAATCTCTGAAGGAAGAAGAGACTGTTTCCAAGCAAACCCACCATCACTGAACAAGTCCATAGTAAGAAAGCAAAAATATGAGTGTGTGGACATGCTTAAGTTTGGGTGGTGGGAGAGGGTTGGAAGAGGAAGCTGGTCAGGATTTCAGCTCAGATATCTGCTACTCTCAAATATTGTACTTTTTCCATTATATCATTAATTTAACTTTAAAATCTGTTTAAAAATTAATATAAGTTTTGGAATGCATTCCAAATGCAATGTAAATATTTTGAATGCATTATTAAAGTAAGATGTGAAAGAAAGTGAGCTGAAACACTGGGTACCAATCAAGCCTTATTAAAGGAAAAGAATCTGCTGGGCTGCTCTTAAAATGGAGGGCAGCCACTGTCATTGGGGTGGGAGAGCTTATACGGGCTGTAGGGTGCCAAGGGCTGGCTGAAGCAGTCAAGGAGGGGCATTGTGAGGGAGGGGCTTTGCACCCATGTGAAAGCAAAATGGTTTTTATTTCACAGAAGTCACGAGGCTTCTCATAAAGGGAAGGGGGGAGGGGTTGGGGGTCATTTTGTGCTTGGCCTTGCCTAAAATGGCACTGGTTATGTTCAAGATCTATCATTCCCTCCTTTTCAGTATAGGGAAAAGGGGCGGAGGTCTCATTCTTCTGAAGCTACTTCCTGCTGGTGATGGGTGAAGATATGAAAAAAATAAAACAATTAGGTGGTGCGGTATTTGTTTCATGTGGGGAAGCTGCATTCTTCTGAGGAAGGGTCGACAGTTCTCAGGGGCTGATATCCTCCTCCCAGGAACAATTTGGCAACCTTTTGGATGGTGAAAGCCCACCCACGTTCCTGTAAGAATTTACAGAAAGAGGCAGGGACAAAGAAGAAGGATAAGTCCCATCGTGGTCAAGCGTCCGATGTGTTTTTGTCATGAAGTCCTCCCCCATCTGTATAGCCTAGGTGAGTGGTTTGGGTGAAGCAGGAATGTTTTTGTCAGGGGGGCACTGGATCAAGCAGAATCCCCCTCGGAAAGAGCTATCCAGTAGTTTTTTACCCCATAAGAACATGATGTGGCTGTTGTCTGGTCATAGCATGTGGTGGGAATGTATGTTAGGGATGTGAATGTGTCCTGGAGGGTTCCCCCGAGCATTCTGGGTGGTTGACCCAGGAGGTTGGAAAGTGTCCTTCCGCCCACCAAGACCTTGGTTATATATTGAACAGGGTGTGGCATATGTCTCTGTTAGGAAAAGAAGCAAGAAGAAGAGAGAAGGCAAGTGTTCAGGGACTGAGAGGTTGAGGCGGTGCATAGTAGGAAAAAGGAGTAGAGGGTAACCTCATCAGGGGTGTAATTGCAGAGGGTGCCCTGCCAGGCTAATTCAGTTACTCACTCAAGGATGTCTTCAACACTGGAGGTGGCAGGTCGGGACCAGTCTTGGAGCAGCTCCTGTGTGAAGGACGTGAAGCGGGTCTGCAGGAGTGAGAGGTTAATCACCAGGGAAAATACCATCCTTCTTCTGGGATTGGTGGAAGAGTGGAGGTCCTGGAGATTTTCAATTTTGTGGGTCCTAAAATGGATGAAGTATAAGGAGATGTTGAGTTGGGTTGAGCAGAGGCACCCGTCTGGTTTGGTGTTAACAGATTCTTTAGGTAAAGTCTCAGGTGCTAGTTTTACCAAGGATATGTGATACCACGGGGCCTTTCCTAGTACCTCTACTGCTGTGGGGGTGGTGAGAAGTACTGTATAAGGCCTTTCCCAATGTGGTGAGAGGGGCTTTGGAATTTGGGTTTTAATATATACTTGCTGTCCTGGGCTCAGTTTAAAGTCTGAGAGGGTGGTGGGGAAAGGATGAGGTAATAGAAGGTTGGCCCCTGAAGAGGATCCCTAATGAGTGAAAGAGTAGGGAGATGCTGGCCTAAAGGGGGTGAGCTGGAAGGGAGAGGTGTGGGTGAAGGGCCTACGATACATAAGTTCAAAGGGGCTGAGACCAGTGGGTTTGTGGGGGGCAGCTGGCAAGCGAGTGAGTGCTAGAGGGAGAAGTTTGGTCCTAGGGAGGTGAAGTTTCATGGACAGCTTGGTGAGATGTGTTTTTATGAGGTGATTGGCTTTTTCTACTTTACCTGATGATTGAGGCCGATATGGTATATAGGTCCCATTTGATATGAAATGCCTGTGCTGTGAGTTGTGTAATCTGGGAAATGAATGCTGGGCCATTATCAGACTGGAGGCTGGTGTGCAAGCCAAAATGAGGGATGATTTCTGAGGTGAGAGCATGCATTACTGCTGTAGCATCCTCTGAAGTGCAGGGAAAAGCCTCAACCCAATCTGAAAAAGTATCTACTAATATTAGAAGATAGTGTGTCCTTTTGTGGGGAGGCATGTGAGTAAAGTCAATTTGCCAATCCTGGCCAGGAGTGTATCCTCTGGCCTGGAGGGTGGGAAAGGACTGAGCTTGGAAGCCACCTTGATTGGAACAATGGATACGCAAAGGACAATTTTGAGTGATTTGTTTAAGTAACTTGGCCATGTAGGGAGAGTAATATAAGGGCTGAAGAAGGTGTAGTAGGGGTTCATAGACTATATGAGCTGAATTATGGAAATCTAAAAGGATTTGCTCAGTTTTTGTGGGAGAGAGGACATGGCGACTGGAGAGAGTATGACAGTTGTCCTTCCTCTGTGCTCCCAACTGTTGGAGGTGTTCTATTTCTTGAGGTGTGTATTGGGGTAAGGTCATAAGAGCCATGAGAAGGACCTGAGCAGGAGAGGAAGAGTGTGGCCTGGTGATTGAGCAGCTTGTTTTGTGGTTAGATCCACCAGTTTGTTTCCCTGGGCTATGGGGTCATTGGAGGTTTGGTGTCCTCTGCAGTATATAACCCCAACCTCCTTTGGGAGTTGTGCACCCTCAAGAAATACCTTGATAGGGAGGTTTTGGTGATGGGACACAATAACTAACTACATTGTATATTGACAAAATAAAAAAATAAAAAATAAAAAAATAATAAATAAAGAGGTCATGTAACTTGAAAAAAAAAAAGAAATACCTTGATAAGATATCCATTTTTTTATGGGCCCACCTTGATTGGTCATGTATCCTCTCTCTTTCCATATGGCCGCACAAGAGTGTAGGATGTGGTGAGCATACATAGAGTCAGTGTATATATTGACTCATTTGTTACTTGCCAAAGTGAGAGCATGGGTGAAGGCAATGAGTTCTGCCTTTTGGGAAGTGGTGTTAGGGTGGAAGGGGTCAACCTCAATAGTTTGTGTTAGATTTACTATGGCATAACCTGCCCAGGGGGGCAGGCATGGAGGTGGCACTCCCATCTACGAACCATGTATGTTGGGGCTGCATAATGGGATGTGGGGAGATGTGTGGGAAGGGATTGAGAAAGAGGCCTCCATGCAATTACGTTCTAAGGGTCATGAGTGTTTTGGGATGAGAGTGGCTGGATTTAAGGGAGGGCAAGGTTTAAAGGAGAACTGGGAATTTTCGATGAATGTAAGGTGGATAAGTTGTAGGTGGGAAGGGGAGAGAATCGACATGGCCTTATGGCTGAGAAGATCTTGAAGATGATGGGAGGAACAAATGACTGTTTGTTGTCCAAATGTTAGTTTAGAGCTTTCTTGTGTTAAAAGTGTGGCCGCTGCCAAGGCCCATAAACAGGGAGCTCATCCTCCAGCTGTGGTGTCCAATTGTTTAGAAAGATATGCAATGGGGGAGAAGATATCTCCTGCCTCTTGATGCAAAACCCAAACCACCAATCCCTGGGTTTTACTGATATATAGGACAAACAGATGGGATAAGTTTGGGAGAGAAAGAGCTGGGGCTGTAAGGAGAATGACTTTCAAACACTAGAAGGAGGAATGAATGGGCTTTGTGGGATCTAAGGGAATGGCAGGATCCCCTTTGGCTGCCTTATAAAGTGGTTTTGCTAGCACACCAAAGTTAGGAATCCATAGGTGAAGATACCCTGCAAGCCCCAAGAAAGATAGGATTGCACCCTTTGTGGCAGGAATAGGAGTTCAGGAATTAAACTCTTGCAATCCACCATTATTTCTCCGGTGTTGGAGATGAGGTGGACTCCCAAATAGGCGACTGAAGGAGAAGAAATTTGGGCCTTGCGCGGGGACACTCGATATCCCCCGGAGGCCAGGAAATTAAGGAGAGCAACAGTGTGGGCCTGTGAATCCTCATTGGAGGGGCTACAAAGAAGGAGGTCATCCACGTATTGTATTAAAGTGCTGGGAATCAAAGGGAGCTCAGATAAGTTTTGTGCTAAAGCCTGGCTTAAAAAGTGGGGGCTGTCCCAAAATCCCTGGGGCAATACTGTCCTGGTAAGTGGTTGGTAATGGCATGTGTCAGGATCAGTCCAAGTGAAAGTGAACAGGTTTTGGCAAGATGAGTGTAAGGGGATAGAAAAAAAGGCATCTTTGAGGTTACAGAGAAGAAATGGGTTTTTGTTGGGATTGTGGATAGAAGCGTATAGGGGTTAGAAACGATTTGGGTTATGGGTAAAATGGCCACATTAATGGCCCTGAGGTCTTGAACTAAATGGTAGGAGCCATTAGGCTTTATAACTGGAAAGATGGGTGTATTGAAAGGTGAGTGGGTAGGCCATAAGAGATGAGAAGAAAGGAGTTTGTGTATGATGGGTTTTAAGCCTATTAGGTGTTTGTTAGTGATGGGGTACTGTGGGACATTAGGGAACAAAGAAGGGTTCTGCAACTTAACAAGGATAGGGTAATGGTGCGTAGCAATGGAGGGAGAAGCAGCATCCCAAACTACGGAATTAACCTTGTCCAAGGGGGAGGGGAAGGTGGAAGCCTCAGGGGCCAGGTCTGGCGCAGCCTGTAATAGGAGTATTGTAGCTGGAGTTAAAGCGTTTAGGGTAAGGGTAGCTTTGAATTTGAAAAGGATGTCCTGTCCCAGTAAGGGGACTGGTCATTGAGGCATTATTAAAATTTGTGTGTGAATTGGATGTGATGTAGGGTGCAGGAAATGGGTTAAGTGATCCATGGGTGGTATTCTGATCCTGTGACCCCTACTATTGTGATAGAGGATGGGGTTGTTGGTCCTGCATATTCAGGAAGGGTAGAGTAAGTGGCCCCTGTATCAATGACAAAAGAGACTGGCTTACCTGCTTTGAGGTGAGTTACCCTGGACTCACGTGTGGTGATCTCTGTTTGGGCCTCGGGCCCTGGGCATCATCAGTCCTCCTCTTGGGCAAATCCAAGAAATTCCAGTAAGGATGACTGTGAAGCCAAAGGCTGTGGGTTGGGGACTGGGTCACTCCCTCTCTGGCAAGTGGAATGGTCAACCCCTTAGTGACCTGGCTGCTTGCAGTAAGGACAGGGCCCGGGAGGGGGCCTGGGGTTAGAATGGGCCCATGCCCAGTGGCCTGGTTGACCACATTTGAAGCAGTTCCTGGGTGGCTTGCTGCTAGAGGCAGCCAGCTTAGGGTTATGTGAGCCACAGATGGCATTAGCCAGGAGCTGGTATTTGGCCTGATCTCTTTTGTAATATTCTTTCTTCTCCTCCTCCTCCCTATTGTTAAAAACCTTGAAAGCTCTGTTGAGGAGGTCTTGTTGGGTCATATTTTGACTATCCTTGTTTTTTATAGTTTTTTTCAAATGTCAGGGGCTGATTGGGTAATGAATTCAGAGTATAAAAGGGTCCTGCCTGAAGGGGAGTTTGGGCCTTTGCATGTGTATTTATGTAAAGCCTCAGAGAGGTGGGCAAGGAGCTCACTGGGACTTTCAGTGGATCTCTGTTTGATCTCTCTAAGCTTGTCATAATTGACTGACTTGTGAGTAGACTTTTGGAGACCATGAAGTAGGTGTGTGATCATATTATCCTGGAGATCCTGGTCCCCATGGCCAGCCTGGTAGTCCCAATTGGGTGTGTGAGGGACAGCAATGGCTCCCACAGGCCAGCTATTATTTTGGGCATGTAGCTTATCTGCCTATTGTTGGGCAGTTATCCACACCTGCTCCCTATCCTCAGGGGACAAGGTAGAAGTGAGAATCATGAAAAAATCATGCCAGCTAAGATCATAAGACTGGGTGAGCTATCTGAATTCCTTAAGATATGTGTCGGGGTTGGACTGGAAAGATCCCAGTCATTTTTCAATTTGGGAGAGATTGGGAAGAGAAAAGGGGATATGGACCCGGACATTTCCCTTCATCCCTACCACCTCACGGGGCGGGGGGGGGGCGGTGTGGAAAGGAGCTGGAGCTGAGGCAGGTTTGTCACCTGACAAAGGGGAAGAAGGAGAGGGGTTGGATGGCTGAGGACAAAGAGAGGGAAAAGGTGAAGGGGCTGGTGGAGGATCTGGAGCATAAGGAGGTAGTCAGGGAACAGAATGGTCTGATGGATCAAAAGATTGATCCGAGTCTGGAAGGGGAGGTTGGGCATGAGCTAGGAGAATTTGTGATGTAGGGCAGTTTTGACAGAGAGAAGGACAGGATCAGAGATAGAAGAAGGCTTGAACATAATGAATCTTTCTGGCTTTGCTGCTTTAGTGACAAAACTTGTCTAGGTCTCTGAGAGTATCCAAATGAAAAGTGCCATTTTCTGGACACTGAGATCCAGTGCCTAGTTTGTGTTTAGGCCAAACCTGATTGCAGTAGAAACCGAGGCATTCAGGTTTTAATGTCTCCCTGGAGGCTGAGCAATTGTAGACAGCCCAAAGGCATAGAGCATGAAGGAAATTGGCCAGGAGACAGTCCAGAGGTATAGAGTGTAGAGGTATGGATTGTGAGGATTCCATGTACAGGGTGACAAAAGAGGTGATCATTCCCAGTAGAAGAAAGTTAACACTAAGGGGCATCCTCATTGGTGTGCACCTTCTTTTTGAGAGAAGAGACACCGACCAGCTAGAGGAGCATCCTCCAATAGCTGGGTAGCATGAGAAGGGTTCCCATGGCCAGGCACCTTGGCTTCATATCAAGTAGAGAGTAGTCATAGAAAGTAGTTGGAGGAACCCATGGAAGTAGAACAGACCCACTGACTCACCCTGAATTTAGGCCAATGTTGGATGCATTGGTCAGAAATGGGAAAAGGAGAGAGTCCTGGAGGTACTTAGGTCAGCAGGTCTGGGAAGGGTGGCCGGAGGGCCAATCAACCCAAGACAGGGGATTGTCCGAAGGTCCCAGCCAGGACCCTTCCCGTGTTTTGACACCAAAATAAAAGAAAGTGAGCTGAAACGCCGGGTACTGATCAAACTTTATTAAAGGAAAAGAATCTGCTGGGCTGCACTCAAAATTATTTATTTTAAAATTTCTATTTATAATCAAAAGTTTTACAAAATAAAATTTATTCAATAAAATGAGTATATTAAGTGAAATAACTGAAAGATGAAATTCATTACCAATGAAGTTGATGAAAATGAAGCAACACAAATTTCCCATATTACAGTGCATTTTGTTTTAAACCAACAATGTTATTGATGCATGATTTTGTCTTCCAAAACTTGGACATTGCATGGAGAGCTAGTAATTTGCCAGACTGGAAATGGGCATTCTACATCATTGGTAGTTACATTGAATGAGTTCCATAAAAAATGAAACTACAAAATAACAACTAGTCTTTTTCTCCAGGGTGAACCTTGAAATGTGAGCAGTAGATGAATTATGTCATTGTTAATTTCTACTTTCAGACCCCATCCATTTTTGGGCTCTTTAAGCACTTGTGCTCCAGGTGTCAAACCCCATGGATAGTATCACCAAGGGCCCCTTGCTGGTTGGTTTATGATTAGGTTTAACAAATGAAAAGCACAAATATAAGACTGAAAAGCAGGAGCAGAGAGACATTTTCCATTATCCTATACTTTAGGGATGCATTTTTGTCTGCAGCTGCTTTTCCCCACAACTAGGGGCTGGGTAGTCTTTCCTCCACTAGTTTGAGTTCTCACAGTGGAATTGTACAAATATTTCCTGTCCTTTCCCCTTCAGTTCTCCATGTGGTAATGGCTCTCTAATGTTGCTAGTATCTGGATTCCTCACTACACCTTTTTCATTCCCTTAACTCTTCCAGTGGCTCTTGAGCAATATTTTCAAATGGGGTAAATTTTATTTTCTTTGGGACTGTGATCTATCTAAATTGTCTCCTTGTTTTGGTGGCATAAGCTTTATCTTTTTAAATGCTTGCAAATTTGCTAATTTTTATGCTCTGGGTATTTAGCATCTGTAATCCACACTCTATCATTGTTTGAAGAGTCAAGGATACTCCATCCAGTTTGTCCTTCTTATCTCTTCCTTTCCCCTTTCTCCACTTTAAAAGTGTATTTTTAATCTGTTTTGAGTTGACTTTAGTGTATGGTGAAAGGTATGGTCCAGTTTCATTCTCCTGCATATTGATATCCAGTTCTCCCAGCACCATTTGTTGAAGAGGCAGCCTCTTCCCCAGTGTACAGGCTTGGTGCTTTTGTCAAAGATCAGATGGCTTTAGGTGTGTGGGTTGATTTCTAGATTCTCTATTCTATTCCATTGATCAGTGTGTCTATTTTTATGTCAGTACCATACTGTTTTGGTTATTATAGCTTTGTAGTATAGTTTAAAGTGAGGTAGTGTTATGCCTCCAGTTTTATTTTCTTTGCTCAGCATTGCTTTGGCTATGCATGGTCTTTTGTTATTCCATATAAATGTCTGGATAGTTCTTTCCATTTCTGAGAAAAATGTCATTGGAATTTTGATGGGGATTGCATTGAATTTGTGACCCCAAAAGCATGGGCAACCAAAGGAAAAATAAACAAATGGGATTATATCAAACTAAAAAGCTTCTGCACAGCAAAAGAAACAATTAACAGAGTTAAAAGACAACCAACAGAGTGGGAGAAAATATTTGCAAAATATACATCTGACAAAGGATTAATATCCAGAATATATAAGGAACTCAAACAACTTTACAAGAAAAAAACAAGCAACCCAATTAAAAAATGGGCAAAGAGTTAAATAGGCATTTCTCTATGGAAGATATACGAATGGCCGACAGAGACATGAAAAAATGCTCAACATCACTCAGCATTTGGAAAATGCAAATCAAAACCACACTGAGATACCGTCTTACCCCAGTTAGGTTGGCTGAAATCTAAAAGACTCTGAATGATAAATGCTGGCGAGGTTGTGGAGAAAAAGGAACTCTCATACATTGTTGGTGGGACTGCAGAAATGGTGCAGCCTCTATGGAAAATGGTTTGGAGGTTCCTCAAACAATTGCAGATAGATCTACCATATGACCCAGCTATCCCACTGCTGGGAATATACCCAGAGGAATGGAAATCATCAAGTCGAAGGTATACCTGTTCCCCAATGTTCATTGCATCACTCTTTACAATAGCCAAGAGTTGGAACCATCCCTAATGTCCATCATCGGATGAGTGGATACGGAAAATGTGGTATTTCTACACAATGGAATACTACTCAGATATAAAAAAGAATGAAATACTGCCATTTGCAACGACATGGATGGGCCTAGAGAGAATTATATTAAGTGAAACAAGTCAGGCACAGAAAGAGAAATACCACAT
>NW_007727632.1:380084-380840 GCF_000696425.1 Galeopterus variegatus
GCATGTTCACTATTGGAGAAAAGAAATGCTACTGATTTTTGTGTGTTGATTTTGTATCCTGCTACTGTGCTGAAATCATTTATCAACTCCAAGCGTTTATTTGTAGAGGCTTTAGGCTGCTCGATATATAGGATCATCTCATCTGCAAACAGGGACAGTTTGACTTCATCTTTTCCAATCTNTATGTGGTCCTTGTGTTTGATTTTATTAATATGGTGTATCACATTTATTGATATACATATGTTGAACCAACCTTGCATCCCTGGGATGAATCCCATTTGATCATGGTGAATTTAAATATACATGCTGAAACAATAAAACTTCTTAAATAAAACATAGGAGAAACACTTCAGGAAGTAGGACTGGACAGGGTGGGGGGCGGGGGTGAAGACACAACAATTACAATTCCTTGAAGTTGATCTGACAAGCATACAGAAAGGATATTGTTGGGTGGGAGGGTGGAGAGGGAGGAGGGAGGGAGGTTTCGGTAATGGGCCACAATAATATGAATATGATCTCAGAAGCACGGGCAACCAAAGGAAAAATAAACAAATGGGATTATATCAAACTAAAGAGCTTCTGAACAGCAAAAGAAACAATTAACAGAGTTAAAAGACAACCAACAGAGTGGGAGAAAATATTTGCAAAATATACATCTGACAAAGGATTAATATCCAGAATATATAAGGAACTCAAACAACTTTACAAGAAAAAAACAAGCAACCCAATTAAAAAATGGGCAAAAGAGCTAAGTAG
>NW_007727632.1:381840-393338 GCF_000696425.1 Galeopterus variegatus
TATAAAAAAGAATGAAATACTGCCATTTGCAACGACATGGATGGGCCTAGAGAGAATTATATTAAGTGAAATAAGTCAGGCACTGAAAGAGAAATACCACATGTTCTCACTTATTGGTGGGAGCTAAAAATAAATAAATAAATTCACACACACACACACACACACACACACACACACAAAACCAGGGTGGGGGGCGGGGGTGAAGACACAACAATTACAATTCCTTGAAGTTGATCTGACAAGCATACAGAAAGGATATTGTTGGGTGGGAGGGTGGAGAGGGAGGAGGGAGGGAGGTTTCGGTAATGGGCCACAATAATCAACCATATTGTATATCGACAAAATAAAATTTAAAAAACATTACACAAAAAATAAATAAAAGTGTGTTTTTCTGGAACTTATTTTGAGCTTATCTGTTATATTAATCCATAGTAGGGTCCAAACGGATGAAAATAGCTAATAAAAGATCAAAGTTCTCCTTCCCAGGCAATATCCTGATATTTCTATTGGGCAGTGGGGATGCATTGGGAAGAGTCCTGCAATTTAAGGAAAAAGATCAGCACCTGAGCTATCAAGCTCTGGCATTGATAATTTCACATTGCAAGGATCTATTCTCTTCTGTAGGCAGGGATAGGCACTTGCAGATCCTGAGATCTCAAAAAATGATTTAGCCCTTAATTCAAAGTATACTTCAAATGGTTAAATACATAACAAAATACGGTTTTTGTGAAAATAAAGCAAATTGTGTCGGATTCTAAAGAGTATTTGACTTTGTCTTATTTTTTTCTCTTTGGCATTAGGCTTTATTATCCTTTTATTTATTTTTATTATCATACAGTGATTATTTGGGGTGACGGTGGTGATGGTGACTAACACAGCTCATACTATAGTGTCTATTGCTTACTTAGTCCTTACCTAAACATGTGTGAAATTGAATTAAATTTTCTCAATCTTATTTTAAGTTTGAGATCCTTCCTAATATGAAATTCTTAAGACACTATTTTTTGCAGCCCTATTAAGTATATTAATAGATTGACAGCATATGCTTAAATTGTTTTCCCTTTAGATGAAATAGTTAACTTTGTTAATATCTCTGAAATTACCTAGGACATTTGAAGAATATTGAAATGCTCATTCACTTCAGATTTACCATTAATACAATATAATGTTTAATCGAATTTTCAATACTTATTCAAAGGTTTGCATCATGCTGACATAGTCAATAAATCTGTTTTGGGGGATCAGTGAATGTTTTTAGAAATAACACTGAATAAATTGTACAGTGTTTCCATTTGGCTTTTAAGAATTATTTTAGCTTTTAAATTCATATTACACAATTTCTAGGATAATTTCACTCATTGAGTGAACGCATTGTAATTTTTAATATCTCAAAATGATTCCAAAGGGAAATAAATTTATACAAATAATGATGAGTTCATACAAAATGGTGTCATCTTGCTAAAATTAGAAATTTCCATATGCTTTCTCTAACATTAGTAAGTATCTGAATAGAACAATGAAGTATGTTTTGTGGTTGATTGATATTTGCTCAAATATCAATGTGTAATCTGGCTCTGTGTCAGATAGTATTTCATCATATTATAAGATTTCATTGTTATTAAATTATTGGGCTATTTTGTAAAATAAAAAGTGAAATTATCACATTTTTTACCTAATCTTTTGTATTTCTTTGCTACTCTTGTTGATAAAGGCTGATAGTGAAACAGTTAAGTAAACACAAAGTTTCTAAGAAGCACCGAAGTGCATATGATCTAACATAATGTGCTTCACAGAAACTAGAAATTGGATTAATATTGCTTGCTCATGCTTGAAGCACAGAAAATTGCTCAAAGGCAGATGGATGGAGAGTAAAAATCTAAAAATAAAATTCCCAGTGGAAATGAGAATTTCCATAGTTCAGATTGGTTTCTTCTAGGATATGTCTTAAGACACAGAAGAAAACTTTACAAGCTGGGCATTTAAGTATATTATAAATCATATATATATATATATATCATATATGTATGTAGTGAGAGCGTATGTGTGTGTGTGTGTGTGTGTATGTGTGTGTGTGGGGGAAGAGAAAGACTTATGGAAGTCTGAAAGATGTCATAAGCTGAAAGACAGAAAAATTAAAACTATTCTTCATTTGTAGAAGAATGTCATTATTTATCCATCCTACCTCTGATTTCTTTCACAGACTTTCTATCAGCAGAGTTTCAAAATTTAACCTAGTTTCATTTCATTTAAAAAAATGCAATGGGTTTTGTCATAATTTTTGTTGTTTTATTTTAATAAAATCTATATGGGAAATTTTCCTTATGGTTTATACTTAACTTCTGGAAAGATCAGGTGTCTAACTTCTACTATTACAATACTTGCACATAAGTATGCTCAATTGTACATAGTGTGATAAATGATCACAGTAATTAAGAAAAAAAGGATAAATTCTGAATAATGATGTATCAAAAAGGAGTACATTTTGGGTTGCATTGAAATAAATTTCTAACCAGAAAATGTGTTAAGTAATGAGATTTCATTCATATGTTTTAATATAAAGACAAATACATAAAAATAGTGTTTTTTTTGCTAATACCATATTATCTATGAACAGTATAAATACAAGGTACAAAATATGCTCATTTATTAACAATGTATCAGATTTTTTCTGTTTAATTCTAGAAGTTCTGCTTAAATTATAATAGCTAATACTTTTGTTAGTCATAAGACTTAATTGAATTTTCTCATTTTCTTTATGTGAAAAAAGTGATAATGCTTAAAAATAATAGTCTCTTTACCAACCCCAGCCTACATCAAGTACAAAAATGAATTAATAATTTCCTGCTAATGTGTTTTACCATGACTTCATTTTGATAACTTTATTTTTTTAAATTTTTATTTATTTTTATTTTTTTATTTTTTCCTTTTTGTCTTTTTTACTGACTGGTAACGGGATCGCAACCCTCGGTGTTGCGCCCGCACCGCGCGCAGCCAGTGAGCGGGAACCGGTCTCCACATGGGATCCGAACCCTCGGCGGGAGCGCCGCCGCGCTCCCAAGCGGCGCACTCTCCAGTGCGCCACCGGGCCGGCCCTCATTTTGATAACTTTAAATATGTAAAATACAATATCAATAGAAACTCTTCCTTCTGGAGGGATTCTTATACTATGTTTAATGATACTTGCCTTTTAGGCTCTAATGAAGGAGGTAACCAACTTTTAAGGGGTTTAGCTTCCTTTCACAACTTAAAACGTTTTAATAATTTGACTTATTTTCTGCTTGGCTGTACAAATGTTTCCATAAATTAACTGTAAAGAAAGTCGTAAAAAATATACATATATTTTTAGGCTGAAAAGAAAAGACTCTGGAGTAACCCAATAATGTTCTTGAGCTTTGGAGCTGGTGAGAACACAGCTCTTCAAAAGAAGTCTCCTTTGATCCAAGACTCACCACGGATTTTATTGTTGACCTTTAATATTACGCAATGCTTTATTCATAAGTGGAGAAATGTGATAATCTCCTAAGGCCCTTTTCAGGCTATAAATACATTTTTAAAGAAAGAATTTTGACATCATTTCTTCATTTTCACTGATAACAGGGCAAAAATATAAACAGACCCTGCCCCATCCCAAAAAACAAAAGAAAAGGGAAATTGATTTACATTGCAGGAAGGGTAAGTATATCATAAGAACAGGTGCCAACTTGAATGAGCCCTAGAAATCAGTGATAGCAATGGCCTAATTTGATAAGTGAGAATACAAAGACAAGTCCTTTTGGAAAAATAGAAATCTCTTAAAACAGTTATATATGACTATCTAAATGAGTTTAGAGTCCAGTTTTGTCAGAAAGACATAAGAAGGAAAATTAACATTTCTTCAAGCTTTATGAATCTAATATCATATGAACAAATATCATAATAAATAACAAATTAGGGAGGGATTGTCTTTAGTATCAACATTATTATAAATTTATTAAAGAATTTCAGGGACTATTCCAATTTCTTCTCAAATCCTGACCTCAATCTCTGTACATCAATAAATGCAATTTATAGCTTCCTGTAGAGAATATAGACAATGTTCAACCTGCTTCTCAAATTACAGTTAAAATATTTGCATGATTATCTTACTAATTTATTCTAGCATTGGTTAAAGTTGAGCTTCTTCCTTTAAAAAGGACTAACACTACATTAAATTATAAAATTACATTTCAATTGTTAAACATCCCATTAAGAAAGAATAAAAACACCTTATTCTTAGAAATTTTTACTACTCCCAAATTTTTGGTAGTAGAGGTATTTCTGTGTGAGCAAAAAATATTTTAATCACAAGAAAATATATAGCTGATTGTAAAGATGTAAACAGATATTCCTTGGAACAGCTATTGTGTTCAAGATAAACATTTTTTTTTTTTTTTTGTCTTTTTTCGTGTCCGGCAACGGATCGCAACCCTCAGTGTGGCGCCCGTACGAGACCAGGACTGGCAATGGGATCGCAACCCTTGGTGTTGCGCCCGCAACTCGCTCAGCCAGTGAGCGGGAACCGGTCTGTATGTGGGATCCGAACCCTCGACGGGAGTGCCGCCGCGCTCCCCAAGCGGCGCACTGTAGCAGTGTGCCACCGGGCCGGCCCAAGATAAACAATTTTAATTCAGAAATAAAACAAAAAATATTACACTTAAGAAGGGAAAAACCTCAGTTATTATTATGGATTGAATTGTGTCCCCGCAAAATTTAATGTGTTGGAGGCTTGGTTCTCACTGTGAAAGTTTTAAGAGGGTGGGAAATCCTATCATGGTAATTGGAAAATGGGGCCTTGAAAAGGTGATTAGATTGTAAGAACATGCCACAGTGAATGGATTGACAATGGTGGTCATGAACGTGTTTCTGAGGACTTAAAGAGGAGAACACATGAGAGTCTCTGTCTCTCTGCTCCTCCATTTTCTGCCACATGAGATTTCTGCATTGCTATAAAGCCACCATTAAAGAAGACCCTCACCCAATTTGTTCCCTGGACTTTGGATTTCCTAGGCTCTGAAGCTGTAAGCAATAAATTTCATTTTCTTACAAAGTACCCACTTCCAGGTGTTTTGTTATAAGCAACAGAAATGGACTAATACAATTATATAAACTTGAAAACTCACAAATCTAAATGCCCATTTTTGTGTTTTCTTGAATCAAATTTACCAAGATTATTTCATTAATCTTGATTGAAAGGTAAAGTAAATAATCTAACAAAGATTTAAAGAAAGAGTAGTTTTATTTCACAAAATTATCATATATTTAAAACAAATTTTCTTAAGACAGTTTGTAGTTAGTAACAACAGCTTTTAGGATTTAAAAGCTTAACATGCTTTAAGCATTATCACTAGCTCTTTTTTCTAAGATAATCTAATCATTATTCTGTATCTATATTATCTGAATTAGTGATTCGTCTGCATTTTAACATTACTTTGGAATTCCTCATTCTATTCTTTCAAAGTTCTCAAAGACATTTATTAATTCTCTTAAGTATTTAGATATTAGCAGGAAAAAAAAGCATCAAATACTACCATAATTTTCTACGTTAGACATTACTACTCCATTTTGCTATATTTTAAATGCCTTATGGAAAGTTTTTATTTTTTTTTTATTTTTGTTAATTTGAAAGAACAAAGCAGTGTCTTCCACTTTACCCAAAGAAGTATTTCCTTTGAACTCAGTATTTAGAGTACAGGAATAGCCAAAAATAAAGAAAGATGGCTTGGTAGGACATTGACAGCCTCACATCTTACACACTTCATCCAAGGACAGTGACAGAACTGCCTGTCAGCTATATGGGGTTTTAGAATTGTTCATAAAATTAAGTGTATTGACTTTAGTAGCTTGGTTAGAAGGCACAGATTAGAAGGCTCACCTGGAGTCAATTGGGCTAGAAAGAGAGAGAACATTGCAGCTACAATCTGGAACTCTTATCCTTTGGAGCTGACTGGAAGAATAGGTATCTATACAGACAACAAATGATAAGTCTTAGGAGATCGCTTAATCCCGGAATCATAAAATGTATACCCTATCCTCTGATAATCACTGTAAACCTGCTCCAGATAGTAAAAAATTAAGCAAGTGCAAAAGTTTTGGAAGTCTTTCTTTCATATTTAGTCAAGACAAAAAATTTCCTAAGTACACATAAAAAACACATACTTATGCTAAAAGGTTTATTCTTCAAATACTCCAAACAGATACAAGCATGAAACGTTATCACTACTTTTAAGTTGCATTTTTTATTGTGTCATTTCTTGTGTGTGTGTGTGTGTGTATAAAATCATGTGATTTTTGAGTATGACAAAAGTTTATTAATAATAATAAAATAAGGTCCAGTAGCAGTAATTGTTTGCAGTCAGTTAAAATAGTCTAAACAGAAATAAAAGTCAAATTTAAATAAAAGCATACCGAAAATTAAATGAATGCATGGAATTCCAAAAAAAATGTCAACTTCAACGTTGCAGTTAATGGTGTATAGTGATCACTATACAGTGTAGTAATTTTTATATAATTTCTGTCCTTTTAAATTTATCGAAGCTTATTTTATGTAGTACCATATAGTCTATTATGGAGAGTGTTTTATGTGTACTTGAGAAGGATGGATATTCTGCTATTGTAGTGTGTAGTGTTCTATAAATGACTGTTTAGTCTTCTGGGTTTATAATGCTGCTCAAGTCTTCTATTTCTTTCTTGATCTTCTGCCTAGTTATTTAATTCATTATTGAAAGTGAGTTATTAAAATCTCCAGTTGTTATCATTGAATGATCTGTTCTCAGCCCCCACCCTGCAGATGAACTCAGCTCTATGAGTTAAATCGAAAATATCACCACACTCTGAAAATAGAGAATTTGTAGGAAGCTGCAAGTTTAAACAAAATATTGACGGTGCTCTCTCTGGTTGTGGCACTTCTAAGGGATTTCCAAAAGAAGTTAAGTCTCTCTACTGTCTGTGATGCTGTTATCTTTGTGCTACTGTGCCACTGATCTGGGGCAAAAAGGGCAATAAGAATAGCCCCAAGTTAAAATATCACAGACTCCGATGTCTTACTAATATTTACTAGTTTTTCAACCCTAAAGTGCTCATTTTTCTGTATTTCTATATCTCAGTCAATCCCACTACTATCAAGCAAGACAGAAACAGTGAACTCCTTCTTGAAACCTTTTTCTTTCTCATATGCTACATCCTAAAAATCATCAAGTACTTTAAATTGTGCATTCTAGATTATTTTTTGTGTGTACATTCCTATCCATCTTTGTGTACTACTCAAGTATAGGCCTTCAGTGTTTCTTGACTGGGTCACTTTATCAGCTCTCTAATTGATTTCTTTCCCAAGCATCTTTAACCCATTAATATTGCCCTTCACATTGCCACAATAATAATCCTGTTTATAAAATGTAAATCTAAAATTATATTCCTAGTTGTAATATTTTAATGCCTCTCTTTCTTCCTAAATTCAGTTGTAAACACATAGATGATGGTGATCTCAAGATGAGTATATATTGTAAGAATTAGCAGGGAAATGACCTGGTAAAAGGCACTTATAATACTGACAAACACAACATGGAGATTCAAAACATGTTGTGCAATAATGATGAATGAGTGAATGAAAACACCAAGAAAAGGAAGAGGATGAGGTAGCTGGGGGAAATGAGAAGTGCTACAGCCCTCTTCTGGACAAAGCATGGTCAAAGGACAGGGAAAATAATGCCAAAACAACAATAATGGTCACTGGATTAATATTATTTATTTTTTCCCCCTATTTCCACATTTTCCTCCAAAACATTCTACAAGAGGTAGAAAAATATATTGTAAGCAAACAGGTATTCTATTTCTGGTCATGACCAAGATGGAATAGTTGGCACAAGACCTATACAACTGCATAAACCAACTAAAAAAAAATACAAAAATAGAAAACAATATGAAACTTCTGGTCAAGACGGCAGAATAGATGGTCCCCAGCGTCACTCTCTCCCACAAATCAACCAATTTACAACTATGAAAAAGCAATGACAGCTAAGCTGGGGCTGCTGGAGCTCAGGGGAAGAGGAGGAGAGACATACGGAGAGCACCAAGGTGGGAGAAGCCACAATGAGAGAAAGAAAGAAAACACTCTAACCGTTTTGAATCCCAGCTGCTTCCAGGCTGGAGCTACTGAGCACACAGAGCAGGAACTGGGAAAAGCCGCAGCTGTGCCCTTCAGATGAAGTGGCTTGGAGGTGGCAGGGGATGAGAGGGACTTGGTGGCCCCCAGGCTAGCAAGACCACTAACAGTGTTCCTGTGGACCAACATAGGAGTGAGGAACCACGACAACTGAAAAAAAGGAGCCACTCTGAGGCCAGTGAGTCATTGCAAGGGATCAAGGCATAGCCCATCCCACAGGAAGTTTTGGAGCACAGGCAGTGGGGGAAACGGGCCCAGTGGGGGAACACAAGGGTACAATAAAGACAGCTGATCTGCCCCACAATCAGAGTACAACCACTCAGAGGAGACTGGTCAGGAATATAGAACTTCAGGGGTGCAGTTTTCTGAAAAGACTCAGGCCCAGACCAGACTTTCCACACAACCTGTGTGTACCAGATCTCACTAGACCCCAAAGTACCTATAAAGTCAACCATAAAACCTGAGGTTCACAAGAAGCCTTCTCTAGGGAATCAGCAGCAAAGCAGCAATTTAGCTCAACCACAGAGCTCAAGTGCTGGTCCCCACAGGAAGTTCCCCCATTTTAGAAGTAAGCAAAGGACAACAAACTAGTTCTAGTGCAGAATTTAAGTGGTGGGAACAGCAAATAATCCAACACAGAACTGAAAGACAAAACAAAGTACCCACAACCAGAGACAAAGTTTGATATTAACTAGTAAAGGTTTCATTTCACTAAAGAACACCTATAGCACCTAGAAGGACCAGAAGTCTCCTGGGCTACCAAGCCAAAAAGGGGGAAGGGCCGGAGGCCTCAGCCATGCCCCAACATCCACAACCAATCCCGAGGGTGGGAGCTGAAGTCCTCGGCCACACACCCCCAATGCGCAAAACCACTCCAGTGATAACCACCTAACTGCTGCAAGAAGCACCCTGGGCTCTCCTGAGCCAGGGCAGTGGGGGACCGAGGGCCTTGGACATGCCCCACTGACACCCACAACCAGTTCAGAGACAACCACCAAGCCACAGCAGGAAGGGTCTTGAGTTCTCAAGCTGGGGCGGTAGCGGGCAGGGATTTTGCCACACCCCCCTGACATCTGCACTCAGCTGGGCAATGACCAAGCCACCATTAGAAGCCCCGCTTCTCCCTGTGGGAATGAGGGGGATGCCACGGGCCTCAATCTCATCCGTCTTCCTTCCTCCTTCTTCCATCCCATTTCCTGCCCCTTTCCCTTCTCCCCCTCCCTCCCAACTGCTCTGCAACATCATAGAATGTTAAAAAAATAAATTAATTAATATTTAAAAAATGCAAAAATACATGAAACAACATTTTTCACTAAACATCAGGCAACAAATGACAGTGAACCCTGAAAAACAGGAAACCAACAAGGTGACTCCTACAATTGTCCCAGCTTACAGCCTTGAGAGTTTACAGGCTATACCATGAAGAGGGGAACCAAGCAAAGCCTAGCGGGGTCCCTGAGCTGAGCAGGCAGAGTTGCCAGAGATACTAAGCTGGCTAGAGCTCTTAAAACAGTTATGGAGAGAAGAGAGCTGCTGCACAGAGAGAATTCTAGAGTTCTGCAGAGGGTCCTCTTCAAGTAGTTAGCAGTACTCGTGCAAATATGCAGTTGAGAAAACTCAGAGAAGACTTATCTGTACCAGAGACCTGTAACTTCTTCACTATTAACTTATTACACCAATGGGCATCTATTTGGCATAAGATTAGAACTTTGTTAAGATGTTCCTCACGATTACTAATTAGTCAGTATTTCTTAGTCAATACTTTCTTTCTACCTTGAAATTGATTCAAGATTTTAACATTTGGTTTATAAAATCCAAAAGTGTGATAATGAAAGATTTTTGTTACCCCTGCAAATGTTCAAAGCTAGTATCATATTTTTGTAAATACTACAAAGCAAATGTCCAGTTATTTTCTGGCACACGGTAAGCAAAATTTTGTGCCTTCTAAAGAATGTGAACATGTAATACATCATTTTCTCATAAAATTCTCAAAATTAGTAGTAAATTAGCATCATGCTACTAAAACTATATCTAATACATCAAATTATATGCCAATAAGTGAAATTTAATATCAAATACTCTGTAATTAATAGTATTTTTTAAATTTTAAGCTCAATTTTTACCTATAGTAAAGTCCTTGAGAGATGTCTTCTATGTAAATAGCATAAAGTAAAATAGATTGCAATTAATATTTATTGCTACGTAGTAGGTAGTATTTTCTGACAATTATAAAAAGTGTTGTTACTTCCATCTCTTGTTTTTTTTTTTTTGTTTGTTTTTTAGTGGCTGGCCAGTACAGGTATCAGAACCTGTGACCTTGGTGTTACAAAGCTATGCTCTAACTGAGCTAACCAGTCAGCTGCCCATTTCTTAGTGTTTAATTAAACAGAGTATAACATGGCACTTCTGTGAGAGATATTTTTGATAAATTATAAATGAATAAATTTAAAATATATGGAAAATATACAGTAATATTGTACTGAAATTTGAATTTAAATAGATTTTTCTTAAAACTGTAAAATCATGTGAACCATAATGATAAAGTGTTAAACTGTTTCTTGACAAATATGTTCTGTATATGTCAAAACCAAAAAATTATATATTTTAATTTTAATACCAAATTTTAAATATTGATGTGGATTCTCATCAGATATGAAAGATCTCAAACTCTAAATTATTTCTTAAAGGAATATATAATAATAAATAAAATAATATGACTAAAAATATATATTCGTGTGAGAAGATGTGGCAGAGGAAATCTAATCTGTATTTGTTATAAAGGCACATGAATCCAAATGCCAAGCTACATCACAACCATTCATTCAATCCTGTAACATAAATGTGCAAAATATCATCTGGTAGCTGACAATGTTATTCCAATAGGCTTGGTCAGGTACAATTCTAATTTCCTAGAGAAAAAAAGAATACTTTTTAGTTTTTACATATTGCATTTTAGTGTTAAATCTTAGCCCTAGAAGGATAAAATCACTACTTTAATAAACACTTATTAAAATTAATAAGAGGGCTAAAAAATACGGTGAAGAGAATTGTTTTTAGGAAATTAAACAACAGAAACAACAAATGTTAAAAAAAAAAAAGACAGAACTAAAGTTAATGCATCAGAACTCTTAGATAAGAGTTCTTCTGCCAACGAGCAAAATGAAAGAAAAAGTAAAAGAAAGTAAAAAGCAGACTAAAATCATGGAAAGCATTTATCAAAGAAATAGTACCAAAATTGAACAAAACAAAAACCCCAAACTAAAATTTTTTTTTTTTTAATTTTTTATTTTGTCAATATACAATGTATATGATTATTATGGCC
>NW_007727633.1:0-8284 GCF_000696425.1 Galeopterus variegatus
TTTTCAGGAATAAGCCCAGCCCCACATGTTAGCTGATAAGCTCTCTAGAACAGTGGCTTTTCCTTATAAGAAATGGAGATCTGACATATTTGAATTCGTGAAAGTGATGGCTATATATAGAGACAGGCAGGAACAAGAATCAGAGCTATGTAAACAGGCCTCATGGGAATTCAGAACATGCCAGTCAAATACACCTCAAAAGAAAAGGAGCAACAGTATCTCTCACAGGCATCTCAATCTTACTGTGTCATATGGCAGATTCCTGAGTTCAGTTTTAGATGCATTGATTTTGAGATCCC
This sequence comes from Galeopterus variegatus, assembly GCF_000696425.1. NCBI lineage: Eukaryota > Metazoa > Chordata > Mammalia > Dermoptera > Cynocephalidae > Galeopterus > Galeopterus variegatus. Next base: position 300 of record NW_007727633.1, read on the forward strand.
TTATGACATTCAAATAGAGATGTTTGGTGGGCGATTGGGATTCAGAGGTGATATCTAGCTGGAGATGTAAAAGTTGGAAATTATGAGAGAATGGGAGAAAACTGAAGGCAGAAGCATGGAGAAGACTTCCTATGGAAATGGCGTAGGGTCAGATGAGAAGAAGACTTAGAACTTCACCTTGAGGGAATCCAACATTTACCAGTGAACCTTGCAGAGGATTTTAAGAAGGAGGGGATTAAAGAGATAGAGAACACTGGGAAAGTGTGGTATCTTGAAATTCAGAAGACAGCCTCTTTCAAAGACGAGTGGCCAACGTAATAAAATGCTGCTGAAGTATCAAGTGAGAATGAGGCCTCTATTTTGGATATGACAGCATAGGTCATTAGTAACTTAGCAGAGGTATTTTAACGGCATAGTAAAGACAGAAGCTATTTCTTAAATAGGTTGAAGAAGAGTAAGAAATCAGTATTTAAAAATGGTAGACTGAAAACAGACGTTTAATATACTCACTTTCAAAACCCCACTAAAACAAAAATAATAGAGTATTTTTAAAGGCATTAATTCACAAAGAGAAAGGAAGAGAAAATGGAAACCACTGACAACTCTAGAAATCTGGATCCTTACCTGGTAGGAAAAGCAAAGCAGTAACACAGTTATATCTCAGAATCCACCAGAAGTCTCAAAATGTGACACTGGGTTCCTTTGGAAGTGGGAATACATGGGAGTGCTCAATATAGGATAATTGGAGGATGATATTTAAAAATCAGTTAAATCTTAATTTATCCCTTTTCCTACCTTGGAGTGATACAGCTGCCTCTCCCCCATGCCAACACACAACGACAGGTATTATTCTCTGCAGAGGGGAAAACGGGATCTCTAGACTGGTGAACTCCAGGAACAACTGAAGATAGACTACCACGTGGAATAATGCAGAATTAAATCAAAGCTTATTTATGAAATTTTGAGACTCTCAAGACCTCTTTCTTTCCATCTTGACATTGTTGTTTCCTCCGTGCATGTCAAACTTCCCTCTGCCTCTCCCTTCTAGGGAGATTTGTGATGGCATTCAACTTAATCACATCGGCAAAGATCCTTTTCCAAATAAGTTAACATTTACAGGTTCCAGGGATCAGGACCTGTTATCTTTGGGGTGTTATTTTTTCAGCCTACCTCATGGACCAGCTACAGATTTCCATCCAAGGTAACAAAGACTGACTTCAAGCTTGTCTAGCTCTTCAAAGACAAAATCATTAGCTATTAGAAAGCTCTTCTTGTTTGATAGATGATAATATAATCAATTAGCAAAATACCATTTCAAAGCATCCTTGAATTCCAATCCTGTATTATTCTTTAAATTAGTAACAAATAACCTTCTTGTTATAAATCAATTTCAGATCTCAGGTAAAAAAAAAAATGACATTAAATATTTTACAATTTAATACACAGGACAAATGGAAAAAAAAAAACATCTGTCTAGCCCAAGTCACCAATTTGACCACTTACTATTATGGGATCTAGAGAACGGCATTTTCCTCCCTGGGTCTCAGAGGATATGTCCAGCTCCTGTATTAGTAGAGATTTACTTGCATTCAAAATCCAAGACTACGCGGTGATAGATAATGACTCAGGCAGAATCTGTGAGACAGGATCCCAAGCCAAGGTATGGTCTGAGAAAGACTCATCTACTGACATAGAAATAAATTTGGGTGACGGGAAATTGTCAGGAAGCACCATGGTTTTTTCCAATAAGACTTGGAATCAAGAAAGAGGTGATCCCTCAATTCTACAAGTTGGTCTTGTTTACATTGGCCATTGTATCCAGTCAACTTGTGTCAGTGACACACAAATTGTGGTGGCTATACATGTCGCTGTTCATATGGTATCACGTACAACCAACATGCATCCAATGCATTTCTGCATAACTCTTGAGAAGCAGGGGCCAGGAAATTCTGATTTGACTGCTCATAGGACCACGTGAATGGACCACAGAACACATGGATTGAATTGTTCATCATGTTTGCAGAAGGCTCTCAAGTAACCATCAGTATGAGTGGTGGCAAAACAAATCCTTTTATCTAAAATACTCTTATCTTTGCTCACAGAAGTCATAATGGTACACACTATTCTCACATGTATATCATAAAACCAATCACTTTTTGTCTCTTCAAAACGCTTTCCATTTTCAGAGAGTCTTGATCTTGTTTCTTGGAAAGGCTCTATAAAATGTTCGCAACTGTATCTTTAAGTACCAACCTCTTCTCTTTTTTAAAAGAATGTTTCCAATAGCATAATGCAGGCTTTATGAATTTTTAAACTGATAATCTTCGTAACTTTTTTTCTCACTGAAATGGAAAATGGGTTTCTCAGGAAGCATTTCTGAGCTTTAAAATTTTTAAAGAGTGTCTTTCCTTTTTCTGCTTCTAACTTCGGCACCACAAAAATGAGTCTGATCATGCCCTAATCACTATAAAATGTGCACTTCTGAAAACCATCACTAAAACACTGGTTGCACTTTGCAGACTTCCTAACAGAAATGCAACCTGTTGGTGGCCCATCACTATTGAGGGATAATGATATAAAAGGATCTTGTGCAGAACCGACTCTCTTGAGGGAGCCTCTGGGCCTTCCTAACACCACGCTCTCCTTATCTCCAGATGCTCAGGGACCTCATGCTGCCACCACGTGCTTCGAATTCCAAAAAACTCTTCTCTCTAAACCCTAATCCATGATGCCTGAAGCTGTGAAGAAGAACATCAACCCAGTCAACTAATTCACAGTGAAATGCAGCATTGCCACGACTCCCTCCCAGGGGTGTTGGTATCCTTAGAGAGTTTGCCAGGTGACTGAAAACAGAGAGCAGGAGCCCAGACACTGAAGGCACAGCACCTAGGCCTAAATTGGCAGCTGGTCCTGAGCACATGTGGATGAATAAAACTAAAATACTTCTAAGACCAAATATAATTTGGGATAAGGTAGGAGTCTGTTTATAACTTTCAGTAACACACAATGCCCTGGGCAGAAGCAACAGCATGTAATTACAGAATTCTCCCCATTTCACCCTCTCCCAAGTCTTCTTCTAAGCACCTTTATGTCGGTGGAGAGAAGCATGCACAGTGAGGAATGCATTCCAAATTAAACTAGTCCCACCTGCTCCCGCCTTAAGGTTCATCCTAATACAGAAACACTTTCAAAAGAAAAATAAATCTCACTCTCCAAACCCTGAAAAGCAAGGATTTTTTTTTATTGAGAGTTTCCTGAGAAGGCTGCACAGGGGGAAGTCATGAAGCAAGTCTTTTTAAAATGCTAATTTATACACCTTCCTCCCCAGGCTCCCACTTCTCACATACTCTTTTTTCTTCTCTGTCCTCCTGCCCCTCATTTTCTTGCCTCCTTATTTTTCTCTCCCCTTTCATCCCTCTTATGTGAAGTAATTTGCCCTCAACTTCTCATTCTCTTTGTTTTACCCTTTTATCAACATAATAAAGGCCCCATTCTTTTTCCTTCTCTCTCTCACATGAGGCTGGTGAGGCCTGGTGCTAAGAGAAGCTGAGACTGGGAGGCAGAAAGGGCCGGTGGACAAGAGGCAGCATGAAAAGTCGATTTGCCATCTCGGAGCAAAGCCATACATGGGGGGATGCCTATGCTGCAAGGGTTAGGGTCCAGCAGATGTGTTCAGCTCTGGTTCAGGTAGAGATGTTTGATCCAGGGGACAGGGTGGGGGCTTTCCACCTGGCTATAGAGAACAAATGTGGAGCTTACCCACAAAGTGCAGACAGATGAGTAATATCCCTGCTGGAGAGAACAGAAAATGCAAGGATACTGAGTCTGGGCTCTGGGGAAAAGGTTGACACAAGCCGGAGAAGCTACCTAGACTCCAGACAAGTGGCCGACTTGATCAAAAAGAGAGTCTATTGGAAGGTTACAGTTCGTAGAAATAAAGAAAGGGTCCCATAAAGGACAGGAACCAGATCAGCTTCATGAAACAACATGCAGAAACTAATAGAGAGTGCCCTCAGGATGCCACCACCAGATGAATTAATCTCAATAGTTTTTCTGATCTTATATCATTTCAGTCATATAGGAATTAGGATTGATCTGCTAGTTAAGACAGTGATAAGGACAAAAGGAGATCTAGAGAATACTGTGATTTGCAGGCCTAAGGGGTACCCAGGACTCATCCCCAGGTCACAGGACAAGTCTCCTGGCAGGAAGGTTCAGGTCCTGCCCCTGTAATAAGTGGCTGAAGAACAGAGCCAAGCATGAGTCCATGGAGGGAGCCCAGCAGTAACTGATATACTACAGCTTCCCTTCTCTGAAGCCCATGGGAGGAGGAGCTGAGACTTGCAGAGCTCTCTCCAGTGTCCTGAGTGCTAGATGGAAACAAAGGCCCAGAGCACAGCTCTTCCTCTTCTCTTTTCAACAAATGGGAGTGTAACATAAGACCCTAAGGGCTAATTGTGGTCATGATTTCCAGGAGGCACCAATGAAAATGTTGAATAGTCATATGATATAATTAAATCTAGAACTTTTCCTTCCTCCCATTTAACAGTGCTACTGGGATAAACTAGAACTGCAATACAACAAAGACTGTGAGACACTCAAAGACCATGTTGAATGGAGCATGGGCTGGTTCCAGGCAAAATTTTAAAAATTGTCTCTCAGTTTCTATTTTTGCCTTTCCTACCCAGAAAACTAATGTTTCTGTATTTCCTGTGATTTCAACACCAGAGGTAAATGGTAACATAAAATCATTTGCACTGTGTTACTATGGCTTAATACCTTGCCTCTTCCCAGGGGAATCTGCATTAAAATAAAATTCACTGGGCTTGAGAAGGCAGATTTAACAGAAAGAGGAGAATCTGACCTTACAGAAGGTGAGCTTGTAAGGCAATGAGAAGGAGAGCTATTTTGGGAAAGAAGCACGTCTAATACTCCTCAAAATAGACAAAGGAACCTGCTTACTCCACCTCTAGGTAAAGCTCATCTTAATGAGCATTTTGATGATGTTTAAAAATTGCACCTGGAGGTATGGTCATATTCCTGTATATAATTTCTGACTGTTCAGTATCACTGCCAAATGAGGAGCTTCAAAGCCCTGTGCAGTGATTTATCAAATCAAAACAAACTTTTTTCTCCGTGAGGGAACTGAAACTGTACAGCAGGAACATAAGCAGGCCCATAATGTGCTGCTTTGAAGTTATCAAGGAAAACACAGAAAATTCCAGTGAGAGAACTATGTTAAGTGTACAGGTTCAATTCCCACATTTGCACTTGGGTTCACTATCAGGTTGGCACAAATAAAGGACGGTGACCTCACAGCAAGCCACGCTAAAGATGGGCCATGACAGCTCTGAAAGGAAAAAATGACCAGGAAATTCAGCCCTCGTTAGACAAGCAAGGACATGCAGAACTTGAAAGAAACTCACCCCTAACAGTCAGTGTAACAGTCACGCTGCTAAGAGGACATATCACATGGGTCTCAGCTTTGTTCCTACAACTTGCCACAATTCATTATTGGAAAATGTAAAGTTAAGAGATAGACTGAAAAATATTCAGCAAAGAGTAGTTTTTGGAATGTACTCTGCAATTGATTGACATTTCAAAATAATGTATCAATGGCTAAAGATAAGTTCAACAATTTGAGAAAAATACCAACAATAACAGTATAACAGTGATATTAAAACATCATACTCAAAACAAAAGGTTCACTTGACCACAAATAAAACATAGATGGAAAAACATACTCGATATTAAAATATCATACTCAAAACAAAAGGTTCACTTGACCACAAATAAAACATAGATGGAAAAACATACTCTTCTATTACCTCCAGAATTAACAACTTTATCTCAAACAATGTTCTCCAGCATTACACTAATATTGTTCATTTGAAATTGATTGGTTTTAGAATTGCTTTTAAATTTATTTTGTATTTGGTTTTATAACTGTAAAAATACTATAAGCTAGAGTTCATTTCTAGTTTTATGTTTGTACATGTTTAACTAATAGTACTCTAAAAATAATTTAAGCCCTCCTTGGGAGTTTAGGAGAATTTTTTTTTTTTTCCCTTTAAAAGAGGTTCATGAATAAATTAAGGTGGAGCAACACTACATTTTACAAGAATGAGAAGCAATAAAGCATGCTTGGTAAGGTCTAGGGCAATGGAGTCAGGCTAATTTTAAAATCCTGGGTCTGCTTCTTTCTGGCTGTACAATTTTCAGCAAATGTCCTTATCTGCCTTAGCCTCAGTTCTTATCCGTCAAAAGGATGTAATTATAATATTTCCCTCATAGCACTGTGGTAAAACAAAACAAAACAAAACATACTTTAAAAAAATGCCTAGCTTATGGTAACTGGTCATAAATGCTAGCAACTAAAAATAAGAATTTCAAGTGTAACAGCTCAAAACTAAAAGATGTCAAGAAAGGGCTGGGTTTTCTAGGTGGCCTTTGATGTATGACAAACCACATGGGAGTGGTATTATGGTCTGTAAGCCACCAGACTATGAGCCCTAGAGGGTTCCCACTGCCTAGAAATGACACAGGAGATGACTGAAGAGCAAGGATGTAATAATAGAATTGTGTTTACCAATATTCAAGCCCCATCACCTCGCCAGTATAACACAAGACCTTTTCAGATCAACACTCATGTGCCAAAGGAAGGTGAGAAAATTAGATGACTTGGTCAATGTCAAGGCTGGCCAAATAATACTTCAGCCTGCAAGTCCCCGTTTTACTAGAAGTTCCTATGATGTTAAGGTGTTCTGAGGCTGTTCAGGATACTAATTTTTTGGTTTGGTTTTGTTTTCTTAATCTTGTCAATGCACTTCTATGGCATTATAGACTATCTTTTGAGTGACCCTTGACTTAGCATGCTATTAGCTATATTCTCCATACCATCTCTTGAACAAGAATAAACAGTTTCTCCTAAAGCAGTGATTCCCAAAGTGTAGTCTATTCTCTTTCTGATGGGATTGAAATCTGTCTAAAAAGTCAACCCCTAGTATGGATTTTTACTTGTTAGAGGGAATAGATATAATAGGTGGGGTGTGAATTATTCAGAAAGCTACTGTCAAAAAAACCCCAGCAAGTCTGAGAATAACTGCTTTGATCCTGCTAGTGACCTAACTGGGAAGACCACTCTGTGTAGCTATCTCCTAACAGTAGTGGGCATTCCATCACCGTGATCACCCACATGAATGTGCATCTTTTAACTCTATTTGAAGAAAATATCATAGTCAAGACATTATTTTTAAGTTAAAAAATATCCCAAAATCAAAAACAATCCTTCCAGAATTTTACAGAGATCCTTGAAGAACTGTATTATACAATGCACTCCTTGAATAAAAAGGCAATACTAGGACAATGGAGTCAGATTAAGAATGGAAGCTTGGATCTGCCAATTCCTGCCTGTGACATCCAATAATATAGGATAAATCCTACAGTATTATGCAAATTTTACAATATAAGAAAATGTTGTCAGTTTCAGAGTTGGCTGAATCATGGTCACAATTGAATATGTTGCATTAAAGCATTCTAAATAATTCCGGCTGCAAGAAATTAGTCCTTGGTGACATGTCATTTATTCACTGACTTGGTTTATAGAATAAGGTTGAAGAATAAAGGGTGAGAAGAAATGCTGGGAAAATAGAATAGTTTGGTCAGGGCCCTCACCTCGGGTCTGGTTGGGTATGGTTCAAATTGTGTAAGCAAACTCTGTGTGTGTGTGTGTGTGTGTGTGTGTGTGTGTGTTCTTTCATTCTTTGGTGGGGTGGGGGGAGAGAGAGAGAGAGTTTGGTGAAGCAGGTGGGTGGGCATCCGCCCAGCTCAGCCATGCTTTCCAACCTATGTCTCCAAGGCCAAAAGGTCCTAGCTCATAGACCTGTGAGTAAGGGGTCTGGTGACCCAGCCTGGCATGTGAAGCGTTTGTGACCCAGTCTGTGAATGGGCTTGAGGGGTCTGGGAGCTCCAGACCCAGCCCTAGT
>NW_007727633.1:8981-11720 GCF_000696425.1 Galeopterus variegatus
ACCCAGTCTGTGAATGGGCTTGAGGGGTCTGGGAGCTCCAGACCCAGCCCTAGTGCAACAACTGGCCTAGTCGGTGCAGAATTACCAGCAGGTAAAAGAGCCCAACGACTGGCATGGTCGCCTAGCTTTACAATTGGCATCACGAATAGGATTAAGAGTGCTACAATTGGTGCAGCAAACAGGGTTCCAGACATTAGCCATGGCTCCACAAGAAGGCATATGAAAAATATGCTAGCATTTTAAAATATTTAATTTCTGCCTTAAAATTCAGAGTGATATTTTATAGAATAGAATATTTTATAGAATATACTGAAGCCTGATGTAACCATTTTATCTAAAGACCAAAATCAGTATCAAGATATGTTTTCCTTGGATGTGTACATATTGTGTACTATATTCAATCTTGGAACTATCTACCATTTTTATTAGGAACACTGAGTTTGGATCGTCAAACTTGACATGTTTAATCAAGATTTCCTCCCATTCCCTACCACATCCCCATTCCTTCTTTTACTTCCACCTACTCTGAGCTACCCAACGCTCCACCCTATAAGCACTTTCTACTCTCCTAAAATATAAACCTACCCTGTCTTCACCTGACATTTTATACCCCATCTGCAGATTCTTGTGGTGTGAAACTGAAGTTTCTAAGATCCCATTCCATACTGATGTAATTAAAATATGGAATAAGATAATAAAATAATAATTAATAATGATTAATACTCAATACTTAACACTTACTTATTAATATTTAATAAGAATAAATGTTGGTTAAAGCTTTCATTCCATCTGAGGCTTGGGGTTCTCTTCCAAGCTCATTCAGATTACTGGCAGAATTCAGGTCCTTTCACATTTAGAAGATTGAGGGCCCAATTTGCTTGTTAGCTGTTGGCCAGGGCAAATGTCACATCCTAGTGGCTACCCCACAGTTCTTGGCCATTTGGCCCTTGTAGGAACTTCAAAATATGACTGTCTGCTTTCTTTGACGCCATCAAGAAAGTTCTTCTCATGCCTCGTATTTCTTCCCTCAGAAATGACCTAATCCCTTTTAAGGGCTCACTTGATAGGCTAAGGGCTCCCTCCTCTCTAACTCTATAATCTTCCTTTTGATTTACTCAAAGTCAACTGTTTGCTTCTGCAAAATCCTTTTGCCTCTGTCATATAATGTAATCTAATTACAGAGTGAAATACATTATATTCACAATCTTGCNTGCCTCTGTCATATAATGTAATCTAATTACAGAGTGAAATACATTATATTCACAATCTTGCTCATACTCAATGGGACAGAATTACAAAGAATGTATACCAGAGGGTGGGACTCTTGGGAGCCATCTGATAATTCTCCCTACCATAGATACCTTCCCACACTGATATTCTATATTTCCATCTTATAGAGCCTCAAAAGTTTTGGACCTGGGATTCTTGAATGTACTTCTTACTGTATCAGCAAGCACTGTGGGTAGCAAAATGAACAGGACTCTAGTGCTTTATAGTATGTACATGTATAGTCATCTCTTGGTATCTGTGGGGAATTGGTTCCAGGACACACACACATATCCCACCTCCTATAGATACCAAACCTGTGGATGTTCAAGTCCCTGATATAAAATGGCATAGTATTTGCATATAACCTACGAACATTCTCCCATCTACTTTAAATCACCTCTAGATTACTTTAATACCTAATAAGATGTAAATGTTATGTAAATAGTTGTTTGCAAATAATGACAAGGGAAAAAGGTCTGTACATGTTCAGTATAGACTTAGTCATTTTTCTGCATATTTTCTGTAGGCAGCTGGTTGAATCCATGGACGCTGAAGCCACAGATATTGAGGGCTGACGGTACTGTCCTTCCCATTCCCAAAGAGAAATGAGGGCATGAATGAAGGACAGGAGAGAATAACCATCACTTACATTTGTATGAATGAGTGATCATGTTGCCTTTTAGATGAAAAGGAATGATAAATTCTCCATTTAAAACGTGTGTAAGAGTGTAAGGACTTTTAACCATTTGCATAGACCATATTTAGTATGACACAACCATGAAGAAGTTAGCCAGAAATATTAGATAACTGTTAGAATGAATATGTGTCCTAAAAAACAAAAGACACATAAATGGCTTATGCAGAATATTTTAAATTTTAAAAAGTACAACTGACAAAATTGAAAAATGAATTCAATGATTAAGGTGCAAGTCTTTCATACTGTTCTTAACAATAGCTTTTTCCAAAAGTTCATTTTTAGGATTCCCAAAATAAAAGGTGCACTGAACATCAGGTTCTTTCAGAGTCCATTATGTGTGATAATTATGGCAAACAACACATATCTAGCTCAGAAGTGTATCCCTTGCATTGCTCCAAGAATATCCCCAGCACCAAAAATACACAGAAATAAATCATCATTGGAATGCACAACATCCTGATGATTTGGGATTCTGGTTTCGACAGCTTATCAACAACAGGTTTCTAGAATTAAAATTTAATGACCACCAAAAAAGGAGACAACCTTTCCATAGTTAATAAAAACTGACCAGCAAATTGTAAACACTATATTTAAGTGTTCTATAGCACTAAAGTAATTTTGGAATGAATATCTAACTCGGCAATCAATAATTTGGTTTGTCCATTTCTTGGCTGAGAAAATATACTCCACAGGGGATCAGCTGAGAAGGGGAATGGTGGAACTAAATGGATGCGAGAGCTGGGTCGGCCCGGTGGCGCACTGGATAGGGCGCC
>NW_007727633.1:12549-13808 GCF_000696425.1 Galeopterus variegatus
CAGCAGAAAGTTTTAGTCTATTTCATACTCCCCCCAAAATGTAAATTCTTATAATAAGGATCAGAGCTTAACCTGCTGTGTTAAAAAAAAAAAAAAATTCCTGTGTGTGAAAACCACTAAAAATGGTGTGGTGTGGGTCTCAGAATACATGCCCAGGAGGACCATTCTGAAAAGGCTTTTCCTTTCTGCTTGTTTAAGGTGAGTACGTTACCATGCCAGGAAGCATGGTAGAAATCTGTTGCATCACTTTCTTGTTGGAAGTTAATGACAAGCCAAGGCACATCAACAAAAGGCATCAACTCCTAGTTCATTTATGCAAGAAATCCCCCATCTCAGCCCCAGCAAAAAGTAATCTTACAAGTCAACAACACCAGCACACAATAAGTCTTAGATAGTAAATTGGATTTAAAAGCTTTTCTTTTTTATCTTTAATGAAGAAAAGCACATGACACTTCAGATAACTTAAATATCTTCCATGGCTATACCACACATACCCTCCCACCAACACAGCAAGCTCCAGAAAGTCTCGGTTGGCTGCTATGCATGTAGACAGTGATGTGTCTGATGGCGTGGACATAACTGGACCCTGAACATTCTCCCCAAGTCATCCTGTGCTCCTTCTTTCTCTTACTCCACCACATACAAAGACTTATCTTTCATTTTCCTGAGTACATCAAGCCCATATCTGTTTCACGCTTCCCAAGTCTCCTATGCTCTTTTAAAATCTCATCAAAATTATAATTGTATATAATTATCCGTGTANCAGTTTGTCAGCTAACATCTTTTAGCAATATAGAATACTTACATATTGAGTTTATCCATCTCAAAAATAAACACATCATAAAAACTTTTAACCAAAACACCTTGAAAATATTTGCCTTCTTCAGGATTCCTGATCATTCCTAAAACTTACCCCATATTTAGATGATCCAACCATACACTTCACTGAGAAAATAGAGATTATTAGCTCTGTCTCGACCTCTCACTGCTAGCCTTCAATTATTTTCTTTTGAAACCAAAACACAATTTGTCCCTTCCCACATCACCAAAGCAAATCTCTCTTTTCATATACTAGATCATATTCCATCTTGCCTCATTCTGGATATTACTTCATTACTTTTCTGCCCTTCCCTCATTTCCTCCCTTTTTAAGGGGAAGTACATATTAAGATGGCTTTCCAGGCAAATATAAAAGCAGATAGTAAAAAAGCACTCTTCTGCAAGCACAATGAGATTTGTAGTATTTCAGACAGTAAGCAA
>NW_007727633.1:15344-17139 GCF_000696425.1 Galeopterus variegatus
AAGTCTCCTATGCTCTTTTAAAATCTCATCAAAATTATAATTGTATATAATTATCCGTGTAATGTCTCTGCCCGCTATCAACAGTAAACTTCATGAATTCGTCGATCATCGTTCACCTCTCTATCCTCAACAGTTGGCCCACTGCTCAGCATATAGGAGGCATTACTGATATGGCCAAATTCACTATTGCTGAGAATCTCTTGGGCAGGAAGTCTGGGCAAATCTCTTATTGGAAAAAAGTCTCAAGTCTATTGAGGCACTTGGTACTTCCTTGTGTTCTAGTCTCCTTTGGCCCTAGTAGAAACGGTCTTAATCACAGTAGCTAACTCATTCATCATTTTCAGCTGTTACTATTCAACAACTCGCCACTACCCAAATCAGTGATATTTTCAGACTTCAAAAAGAATATTTACTGGCTAACAATCTTGTCTGGGTAATTCTCAGAAGTCCAGAACTCCCTGTCAAAGCTGTGGCATTCTCCTCTGCTGGAGGATTAATTGATGTAATTAACAACAATTCTGGGATTACTTAAGGGGCTTTTATGCTGGTAGCTTAGCCATGGATCTTACTGACTGGCCCCTGAGAGATACCATGAGAAGAAATACTGGTAAAAGGTTAATAGTGGAAACAAACTTGGGGTTTGTATTAACTTTAAACCATAAAAGTGGAAACTCAAAGATCCTTGAGCTAACTAAAAGGTCAGTGCATTTTAAAAAATAAAGGAGAAACACATCATCCTTTGCAATTCAAAGGAACTTTTTGCAGAAAATTACTGCAGGAAGAAAATCACCCATGAAAGAGCTATGGCTTTGTTGGCACTGAGTCCACAAGTGAGGGCAGGCTATTACTATTGCCTGCCAAAGATGACACTTCTGAGGATGGACATGCTGAAATCTGGAAAAGTATACTTATGATCACTGTACCAGCATTTACATAGTTTAAAATTCTTTACTTCATATACATGTATACACAAACACAAGAGGAAATTAGAATGTGTTAGTGAAAGATGGACTGAAAGAACAGAAGAACATATGTCAAGCCTAGACATGAGTGATGATGGAGAAGGGGAGCCCATGGAGCCAGGATGGCATTCTGGAATACCCAGAGGGGTCAAACCCAAGTCAGCAAAGGTGAAGAGAAGTAGACAGTTACCACAGGCCATGAGGAAGGGGTGTGCCAAGTCAGAAAGGCCACAAAGCCAACAAAAGCAGCTAATCTGGGTGCGGAGGAGTGGAGGGGTGCTGGGTGACTTCTATTCAGGAGGGGTTTTCTGCTCTCTGGTACTTTATCCTTTGTTATGAGTATTCACAGACCTGGGCCCTTCTCACATACTGATTGATCATGGCTAGAAAGGACAAAGAAGTCTGCCCTCCTGAAAACATCTAACTTGAAAAATGCCTTGTTAACTTTAGATTTTGGGGGGTGGGTTGATTGGCTGGTTGACTAACTGCTTTACTAATGACAGGGTCAAAAATTTCTTCTCAATGTCTGGCTTTATCATGATGAGCTTCCAATGGCTCTAAAACCAAACTTTCCATGACTACTCCTCACTCCCACCAAACTGAGTGACCCTCCCCTGTGATCTTATACAATATTATACCTCTCTCTGCCATAGTGTACACCACACTGGCTTAAAATGATTTGTTTACAGGTCAGTCTCCCACACAATGCAGAAGCTATTCTGAGCTGGAGACCTTGTTTTCTTCTTGGTATCACCAATGCTATTACCCACAAGTCACTCATTTTTTTGTTGTTGTTTTGGATATGACTTTATAAAAGTACATCTCTTTTAAAA
>NW_007727633.1:17203-30155 GCF_000696425.1 Galeopterus variegatus
GTCACTCATTTTTTTGTTGTTGTTTTGGATATGACTTTATAAAAGTACATCTCTTTTAAAAATTACTAATCATTTTCTATTTTCTACTAGTTCTTAGTAACCTGCCAGAATCAGATTTGTGAGGCTTGTATCAGATGTTACAAAACACTTTCCCTGATTTGGCATTCACACTAAGTCCCTGTAAGAATGGAATCTCCATATTCAGGACTAACAGATTGTGTGTGGTTTATGTCCAGGCAGAAAGATTTGGCTCTTGAGGCAAAGGAGAAACTGAGAATAAGATATTTGTCAGGTAATATTCCGTGTTATTTTTTCTATGGATTGAGGAAACAGGCCTTAGTGGGAAGCCACATCTGAGGAAATAACTTTTAACAACAAGAGCAACTACTTTGTGTTACTTGGGGCTAATATTACCGCTGAAAGGATTCTGAACCAATAACTGGAAAAATAAGTGACTAAGATTTTTATCCCAGGAGTAATATGCATCTTGCAGTTTGGCTCAACTGATGGCCCCATGCACTAATTCTGTCCATCCAACAAAACCTTCCACTCAGATCCCACAGAAAAGGGCCAGGCCTCTGTTGGCAGTGCTTCTTCAATAATGGACACATATATGTTTTCTTTATCTGGAATTTGCATAGCTGACTAAATCAACAGCAACATAGTAACTGATGGAGATGGAAGAAAGAAAACAGAACATCTCCCTTAAGCTTTAAACTTTTGCTGACATTAGAAAACCACCACAGACACTTTCAGGCCTTATCATGCACTGATCCAAACAATCCACAACAACATTGTGAAGCAGAGATTATTATCCCTTCTTTACAGATGAGAAAACTGAGTATCATAGAGGTTAAAGAACATGTCCAAGATCACATATCAAGTAGGTGATGGAGCTGAAATTTGAATCCAGGTCTGTGTGATCCCAAATTTTACACACTTCACGTGTGATCGTGCTGCTCACCATTTAGAAATTCATAGTTGGTCTGGGTGATAATAAAGTTCAACTAGAAGATGAGTAGCTGAAGCAGTAGGCAGAGAACAACAAAGAGCTCACTCAGAATAAAGACCTAAGGGCCAGAAAGGGATAATCACTAAAACACCAGTTGGAAGAGCTCACAATCTTAAAATTTTAAGATTTTCTCTTTTGGGAGACAATTCAGGAATCAAACATCTGTGACTGTCTCTCTGTCTCTGAATCTCCCCCTCTTCTTATAAGGACACCAGTTGTTGGAATTAAGGTCCACCTTAAACCAATATATCTTAACTTAAACCAGTATATCTTAACTTGAATACATTTGTAAAGACCCTGTTTCCAAATAAGGTCATATTAAAGGTACCAGGAATTAGTACTTTAACATATCTTTTTTTGGGGGGGTGACACAATTCAGCCAACAATGGGGTTACAGACACTATTCACTTAAGACTCTACTATTCTTTTACAAACAATGTTTTGCATCCTCTAAAATATTATGAGACATGTGAAGAAACAAGAAAATATGGCCAGTCATTAAGAGCAAAAATAGTCAATATAACTAGGTCTAGAATGGCCCACATGCTAGAATTATCAAGCAAACTTTAACTATGAATATGTTATAGAATCTAGTGGGCAGTGTAGATAACATGCATAAATATATAATTTGGAAAAAACCAAAAACTCTAAAAAAGAGCTAAATAGAAATTCTGAGATGAAGAATTATTTTGATGGGATTATATGCAGAATAGATGCAGCACAGGGCTCCCTGTGAACTTGAAGATAGGTAAGTAGAAATTATTTAATCTGAAATACAAGTAGAAAAAGTTTAAAAAATAAAATAATGGAGCAAAACATGAGGAAGAAGTTAAAAGAATTATTCTCCAGCAGATCTGTACTATAAGAAATGCTGGGCCGAGCCCGTGGCGTGCTCGGGAGAGTGTGGCGCTGGGAGCGCAGCAGCACTCCTGCCGCAGGTTCGGATCCTATATAGGGATGGCCGGTGCACTCACTGGCTGAGTGTGGTGCAGCCAGTCACAAAAAGGACAATAAATAAATAAATAAATAAATAAATAAATAAATAAATAAATAAATAATGCTAAAAGTTCTTCATTCTGAAAGGAGTGATACCAGATAGAAACCTCATTATACAAGAATGGTTTAAGGAACATCAGAAAAAAGAATGTTTATAAATATGCATAACCTTATACATAAAAATTATTCTTATTGTGTTTATATGCATATATAAAGGTGTAGTATATATACACATATACATTTAAATTTCTTTAAACATTGTTTAAAAAGTAAAAACAAAAGTGAGGTATGGCATATGTAGAAGTAAAATATATGGGAAAAAGAACACAAAGGGCAGGAAAGTGTTCATTGGAGTGTACTGTTGTAATGCCATTATGTTGTCCTAAAGCAAGAAAATATTTGCTAAAGATAATTTCTTTTTTTTTTATTTTGTCAATATACAATGTAGTTAGTTATTATGTCCCATCACCAAAACCTNTGTTTCCAAATAAGGTCATATTAAAGGTACCAGGAATTAGTACTTTAACATATCTTTTTTTTGGGGGGGTGACACAATTCAGCCAACAATGGGGTTACAGACACTGTTCACTTAAGACTCTACTATTCTTTTACAAACAATGTTTTGCATCCTCTAAAACATTATGAGACATGTGAAGAAACAAGAAAATATGGCCAGTCATCAAGAGCAAAAATAGTCAATATAACTAGGTCTAGAATGGCCCACATGCTAGAATTATCAAGCAAACTTTAACTATGAATATGTTATAGAATCTAGTGGGCAGTGTAGATAACATGCATAAATATATAATTTGGAAAAAACCAAAAACTCTAAAAAATTGCTAAATAGAAATTCTGAGATGAAGAATTATTTTGATGGGATTATATGCAGAATAGATGCAGCACAGGGAGCAATCAGTGAACTTGAAGATAGATAAGTAGAAATTATTTAATCTGAAATACAGGTAGAAAAAGTTTTAAAAAATAAAATAATGGAGCAAAACATGAGGAAGAAGTTAAAAGAATTATTCTCCAGCAGATCTGTACTATAAGAAATGCTGGGCCGAGCCCGTGGCACGCTCGGGAGAGTGTGGCGCTGGGAGTGCAGCAGCGCTCCTGCTGCAGGTTCAGATCCTATATAGGGATGGCCGGTGCACTCACTGGCTGAGTGTGGTGCAGCCGGTCACAAAAAGGACAAAAAAATAAATAAATAAATAAGAAATGCTAACAGTTCTTCATTCTGAAAGGAGTGATACCAGATAGAAACCTCATTATACAAGAATGGTTTAAGAACATCAGAAAAAAGAATGTTCACAAGAATGGTTTAAGGAACATCAGAAAAAAGAATGTTTATAAATATGCATAACCTTATACATAAAAATTATTCTTATTGTGTTTATATGCATATATAAAGGTGTAGTATATATACACATATACATTTAAATTTCTTTAAACATTGTTTAAAAAGTAAAAACAAAAGTGAGGTATGGCATATGTAGAAGTAAAATATATGGGAAAAAGAGCACAAAGGGCAGGAAAGTGTTCATTGGAGTGTACTGTTGTAATGCCATTATGTTGTCCTAAAGCAAGAAAATATTTGCTAAGCTGGGTTGTATGGTAGATCTATCTTCAGCTGTTTGAGGAACCTCCAAACCAGATAATTTCTGATAAAAGAAAATGCATTTGAAACCTCAAGCACTATATGGTGCAATATGATAGTATATGCGTGTAGTTATGGAGCACTTGAAATATACCTAGTTGGAATTAATACGTTATAAGTATAAAATACAACCAGATTTTAAAGACTTGGTAGAAAAATGTAAATTATCTCATTAAAACTTTTTTATTGATTACATTTAAAATGATACTACTTTGAATATACTGAGTTCAATTAAACAATAAGAATAATTCCACCTGCTTATTTTTACTTTGTTAATGTGGCTACTAGAATATTTAAAATTATACATGGCCTACATTTATAACTCACATTATATTTTGATTGGATAGTATAACTCTGGAACAATCAATAAAAATAACATAGAAAAGACAAAGCTAAAAGTCAGTAGAGAAGATAAAATGGAATACTAAAAATACTCAATCAAATGATAAAAGGTAAGAAAGAAGTAAAGTAAAAAAGAGCTAATGGAACAAATAGAAATTTAACACCAATATGGTAGGATTAAACCCAATTAAAAATAGGAAACAAACCACTTAAACAGGCACTTCAAAAAAAATAATATCCAAATGACCAATAATCAATAACAAAAATCTCTGACAGTGTCAAGTATTACAGAGATGTAGGACATCTGGAACTCTCATACACTATTGAATGTAAAATTGGTCTAATAACTTTGAAAAACTGTTTGGCAGTTCCTTTATTTTATTTATTTATTTTTGGCAGTTGGCCAGTTTGGGGATATGAACCCTTGACCTTGGTGTTATCAGCACCATGCTCTACACAGTGGGCTAACAGGCCAGCGCTGGCAGTATCCTTAAAAGCTGAACATTCCCAGATCCTATTATCCATCAGTTCCACTCCAAAGTATACATTAACATACACACAAAGATAAGCAAGTGTGCTCCTGGCCAGGACCAGGACTAGGGTAAAGTAAGAGAGGTGCCTAGGGCTCGTTATTTAAGGAGGCACTCACTCTCAGGGTCATATATGTGCTGGCATCATCTTGACACCAAATGTCCCCTTAAGTTTTGCACTCCAGGCACCTCTGTTGACTCACCCAGTTTCAGCCCTGTTCCTAGCAGCAGTATTCATATTAGCCAAAACATCCAGATATCTTGCAACTGTAGAATAGATACATAAACTGTATCTATTTATAAAATGATAAATAATATTTATAAAATTCACTATAAAATATTATATTTATTATAAAATGTAATATTTATAAAATTCACTACACAGCAGTGAAAAGAATGAACTAGTAGCCAACATGTATCAATCTCACAAACATAATGTTGAGCGTAAGAAGCTTGTCACAAAATAATACACGATTCCACTCATAAAATTCAAAAACAGGGAAAGCTATAATCAATTGTGACAGAGGTCAGAATAGTCACTACTTTGGGAAGAGATAATGATTATAAGGGTGCCAAGGGAGGCTTCTGGAGTCCGGGCAAAAATCTCTAACATGATCATGGTGGCAGTTACATCGGTATGTATGTATACTTTGTAAACCGCCATTGAGGTGGAGTTGATCACTATATATATTATATGTATATATATACATACACACATACCACTACATGTCACTTTTGATTGCTCAGTTCTCTGTGTGTGATTTGACTAAAGTTTATTTTTAAAAAGCACTAGACACTGGACATCAATTCTGGATACTGATATACTGAGGGAAAGGAGCATGGGAACGATAATGGGTGAGAGGTTGCATGGGGCTTCCTCTGTATTCGTAATGTTTCATCTATTTTAGATTATACTGAAATAAGGCAAAATGGGTGAATTTGATAGAGGTGGACAATAGACACTTGTCATTTTCTTTCTCTGTACTTCTGTTTCCAGTGTTTCATACTTTTAGAAAACCAATGTGGGTTATCTGGAGCTGGGATGTGATCTACCAAAAGGACAGTAGAACCCACATAATTACTGAAACCTCTTGCAAAATGCTATAAAGCCCTGCCTTCCCCAGTCAGTAGACATCTCATTCTGCTCCCTGACAAGGCAAAATATATTTGCAACAAGCCCTTCAATTTTATTGAAGAAAATCATGCAAAATGAAGAGAGCTTGTTTTAGCTTTCCTTTAATATTACAGGTTTTGAAATTGAAGCTTCAGAAAGAATATCCTGCCCTTTTGTGATTCCGTCGAAGTCTGATGTTCCTTGAAAAACAAATCAAAAGTGGCAAGTGGTTCTGTTCACCTCTCTCTGATCCGAAATCATATAGAAAAGATAATAAATAAGATTAACTTTACACTTGGAAAGACTTCTGTGCGACAGACTTTTTATTGCAGATACAAAGCTGGAAGAGTTTATTCGTACTCTTTCATGTTTTAAGCTTAGTTTTATAAGAAACTACTAAAAATGCCCAGTCTTTTCACTGTGATTCAGTTAACCTTCTGTTTACTTCCATTTCATAAATGGCTTCCTCTCATGTATTAGAAATAGGTTAGCTGGAAATATTCCACTGTGTTACCATGGAGAATGAAAGACCCCCTATGTCACCATTGTGGTCAAGACAAAACCAACTGAATGGTTTTCATATGGATACAAACGTGCAGCCTCAGGCTCTGTATCCAACCTGTCACAGGTTCTCTGTACCTGTTCCTGACCTTAATCAACTCCAACTCTCTCCCAGTCCAGGGTTCAGTAAAAAGTGGGAACGTGGGGGAGGACAGCAGGGATGAATCTAAGGGGACATGGTGGCAAATCGATCATATGGAAAGACCAAGGTAGGTATGATATAGAGGAAATAGCAAATGGCTTAAGTGTCAGAAGTTCTGCATTAGATTCTGACTTGCTGGGCTGACCAACCATGAATAAATCATTTTAACCTCTGTGAGTCCCCTTTCTGCAAAATGAGCAAGGGAATACCTTTCTCTTTTGAAAGTTTTGTGTGTTTTGCACACCATGAAGTGTTGAGAATGCTACATGGGTATAAGGCATTAAAAGAAAATGTCTATCATTGGCTCTCCTACTATTCCAAAGCCTTGAAAGAACATTCCAACTTATCTTTGTCAGGTTTCATTCTTTCCCCTGTATGCTCATTAGTCATTATATGTTGGCTTCGTTTTTTTCCACCTCTTTCCATGACTTCTCAACAGGCCATTTGTTATCCTCATAACACACTATGAAGTGTCGAGGTATTTGAGCTTTTACATCTCTGGGCTTCTCTTTTCAATTTTGATGTTTCTGAAATGCTGTCTTTTGGTTGAAATGAATAATGCACAATTCACAAGCAGATCACTGGATGATAGGCACCTCTCAAAAGACAAGTTAACCAGACATTACTGAGTCATGCTGTTCATCGAGACAGGGTCAGAAGTGGCAAAGTTTTGAAAACAAGTGGTTATGAGCCATAAGTAAGAAAATCTTTCCTAGCTATAAGGGACCCTGCAGCTCTTGTCAGACTGCATGTTTTGGACACCACTGTGGTAAAGCTGCTAAATTTCATATTAGTTTCTCCTCACATGGCAACACAGCATTTGCAACTGACAGGTTGATGTTCTGCATTAATCTCGTTTGGAGGGATCTGCATTTTTAAAAGACACAGTGAACGTTAATTCTAGACGTCAACTTGATTTGATTAAAGAATGCTGAGAAATCTTGTAAAGCTATCTCTTTAGGTGTGTCCATGAAGGTGTTTTCAAAAGAGATTAGCATGAGAGCCTGAGTGGACTGGGTGGGAACCATCCAATCCACTTGGGGCCCGGAGAGAATAAAAAACAGAGAAAAAAGGAAAATCTCTTTCTCTCCCCACTGGAGCTGGGATATACACTTTTCTCCTGTCTGTGGACTTCAGAGCTCAAGACTCTTCAGCTTTTGGCTTCGAGGACTTACACCAAAGACATGATTGGCTCCCCTGGTTTTGAGGCCTTCAGACTTAAACTGAGCCATGGCATCCAGTTTGCAGATGGCCTATGTGGGACTTCTCTTCCCTATCATGTGAGCTAATTCCCTTACTAAATCTCCTCTCATGTATTTATAACATATTGTTGGGAAAATGGAACAATTTGGTCAGGCTCCCCTCGGCCTATGTGGGACTTCTCTTCCCTATCATGTGAGCTAATTCCCTTACTAAATCTCCTCTCATATATTTATAACATATTGTTGGGAAAATGGAACAATTTGGTCAGGCTCCCCTCGCCTCAGGGCCAGATAGGGGCGGTTCCATAAACATTGTGTGTGGGTGGGGAGCAGAGTGAGTGTGCCTGCATAGTGCCACTCTGGCTGGTGTTTACTGCCTCAGGCACCCGCCCAGTGCAGCCATGTTTTTCCAGACCTGCAGCTTCCAAGGACTGTGTGGCCGGTTGCCTAGCTTACAGACCTGCGTGAAGGGGTCTGGTGACCCAGCCTAGCATGTGAAGGGTTTGTGACCCAGTCTGTGAATGGGCTTGAGGGGTCTGGGAGCTCCAGACCCAGCCCTAGCTCAATTATCAGCACAGTCAGTGCAGGATTACCTGCAAGTAAAAGAGCTGCGACAACTAGCATGGTCACCTAGCTTTACAATTGACATCACAAACAGGATTAAGAGCTAGACAATTGGTGCTGTGAGGATTCTAGGCCTTGCCATAGCTTAGCAGTAGCCAGACACATATCCTATTGATTCTTTCTCTCTGGAGAACCCTAACTAGTACATATTTAATGCTGTGGATTGATTGAATTGTGTCCTCCAAAGTCCATACATTAGAAACTTAATTTCCGGGCTGGCCCGGTGGCGCACTGCTACAGTGCGCCGCTTGGGAGTGCAGTGGCACTCCCACCGAGGGTTCGGATCCCACATACAGACCGGCTGCTCACTGGCTGAGCGAGGTGTGGGCGCAACACCGAGGGTTGCGATCCCGTTGCCGGTCCCGGTCTGGTACGGGCGCGACACTGAGGGTTGCGATCCATTGCTGGTCACGAAAAAAGACAAAAAGGAAAAAAAAGAAAGAAACTTAATTTCCACTGTAACTGTTGAGGGTAGGAAATCCTATTATTAATCGAAAGGTGGGGCCTTAAAAAGGTAATTTGATGGTTCAATGGTGGTCATGGGTGTGGTTCTGAGGGCTTTAAAAGGAGAGTGCACCAGGAGCTCTCGCTGCTCTGCCGTTTTCTGCCGTATGACACTCCTGCATTGCTGTAAAGCCATCATCAAAGAAGACCTTCAGTAGATGTGTTCCCTGGACTTTGGATTTCCCAGCCTCCAAAACTGTAAGCAGTGTTTTTATCTTAGAAATTCCCCAGTTCCATGTATTTTGTAATAAGCAACAGAAATGGGCTAATACAGACATATTAGTGTTGAAAAGGAGATATTTATTCTCCCCTACCTCACAGTTCTACTGACTTTCAACTCGAGCTCTCTCTCTCCACAAGGTAGGAATGTTGAGGTGCCCATTCTTGTTTTCTCTTCTTCAATTCTTACGAAGGAAAGAGGAGTTACTAATCTGATTTTTCAGAGTATCACATTATACTGGTGGGCATAGTCACATCTTTGGCCATTTCATCTCCTTCTGTCCTCCTTTATGAAGTAAAGTCATGGTCCTAATCAATGAAGTCGGGTGAATAACTCGTTTCAGGCCGACATTGCATGCCTAGTTGTCTTCAATTCAGTGGAGAAAGAAATAGCATACTCCGATTCAGCCTCAGTGCTTAGCTTTTCTCTAAGCAGTTTTACTAACCAAGCTTGCATTTGAGTTATACGGTAGTTCTTTTCCACTAGTCCAGAGATGCTCCATATGTGCTCATCAAAGAGACCTCTAAGGAGGTCTGAATAGTGGGATTCTGCCTCTTTGAAGCCCTAAAATGTTGACACTTCATGGCCTCAATTTAGTGTCATGAGCTTGAAGACATGCCTTGTACTTCTCTAATAAAGAGGAAGATTCATGTGGCCTACGCTGCTAGACCAATCCTACCTTGCACTGGGTAACATGCTTGAATAGTACAATACTGGGATTTCATTAAATTTATTTGTCTTCAAGAAGTGTCTCTTGCTGAAAAGGTTAGCGCCAGCTTTCAGTTAGCATGAGCAGACTCTCCTGCCATGTGCCACAGCCTGTAATAAGGTATTATCAGCCTTCTCCAGCAGCCTACAATATCCCATTCTGAGGAAACTTGAGAACATAATGAGATTATTAGTTTGGATCAGATCCCAGAATCACCCCAAGACAGAATTCAACATCAGGTTACAGCTGAGGGTCAGAAATCAGGCAACAGCCATGATCAACCAGCTGGAGAATAACCTCTGACCCACCATCACAAGAACTTGAGGGTTTAGTCAATCTAAAACATTTCATGGTGACAGAATCAGCACTCAGTGAGCACTGGGACATGGAATGAAGACCATTGCTGGGAATTTTTCTGCCTCTTATACTGGAAAGAAGTCTCAAAGGAGAATCCTGGGCTGAAGGTCAGTATGATTACCACTGTCAAGTGTCACTCAAATATTCTAGGTGGGAAAACAGACTATGAAAACATTTTTTTGACATTTTGCTATACAGCAGAGTATTCAAAAAAGAGATTGAGAATGAACATGTGTTTAAGGCTTTTATTCTCCCCCTCTCCATATGGAATAAGAACTGATTTCCATAAAAGGTGTTCCTCTAATATTCTGGCAAGATGTCCATTCTACTGTTGTCTTCGTTGAAGAGATAATTGATCATAACATCTACACTTCCTTTAAGCAAACGGGTGACTGAGTTTCCAACAGTGATGGAGTCTTCGCACTACATCAATCTTCTATTACAATTGGGCAGTGCTCAAAGAACCTTCTACAAAATATAAGTCCTCAGAGATGCGCTCTCTCTCTCTCTTTCTCTCTCTCTCTCTCTCTCTCTCTCCCCCTCCCTGTTTCTTGAGAGGGCAGGGGGAACTTGTATTGGTCAAATATAATTTTAAAAAGCAAAACAACAAAGCCCTCCTGGAGATCCACAAGACATGTTAATTATCAAAGGCTCTGAAAAATCCAGCCCAAACAAACAAACAAAACCTCTGACTAACATTTTCATAAGCTTAGTATATTACCAAACTTGAATGCCTACAAATCTCTCTTTTCCATATAACATCTGTTAGCATCCCAAATCACAGAATTCACATTCAGAGGAGCTTATTTTGGAAAACCATGTCCTGTAGTTTTATAGGCACAAACAGATTGGAAGTATGGGAGGGTGACTTGACTTTCATTTCCAAATGCTGATGACAGAAAAGAAGAAAGAAAATTGAAGGACCTCTTCTATAAGCACATCTGAATGATTTAATTTCTTACCACCATATATTAATTACTGTATATATGGGTGAGTTGCCAAACCTACCGGAAATTAGTAAACCACAGCACTATTAGACCTGGTTGAAGCAGGGTGAACTGATTTATAGTCAGACTATTTGTTGCATGAATCCATATATGCTAGAGAACAGATCCTTTTCCAGATTCTTCAGGGCCATTGGAGAGACCCTGCTGTGGCTTGCTTGAAGGTTACCTCAGGGGCAGCTCTCTCCGGAAGGGTCACGGGCCTACCACCATCTTATCAGATTACCTTTAAACTGGGTCCTTCAAGACCCTGGGCCTGAAGTCCCTGGGGTAAAGTTCAAAGAAGTGAAAACTTCAGGGATTCAGGGAAGAGCAATACCTGTTACAGTCAGCTATTACTACGTTAAAAATCACCCCAGCACTTAGAGGTGTAAAATAATGATTTAGTATTGCTTACAGTTTTGTGGGTTGGCTGGTCTCACTTGTGCAATTCTTTTGCTCCATGTTGTGGTTCGGGTTATTTATGTGGCTGCATTCATTGGGGGCTCAACTGTGACTGGAACATTTAAAGTAGCTCCTTATCTTTATGAGAGTCCCTCACACCATGTGGCCTCTCATCATTCCACAGTCTAGTCTGGGCTTATTCACAGTCTGGCAACAGGGCTCCAAGAGAAGCAGTGCTTCCAGTTCTCCTAAGGCTTCTGTTCAGACATCCCAGAATAACATTTGTGATGCATTCTATTGGTCAAAGCGAGTTACCAGGCCAGCCCAGATTCAAGGCCAGATTTCACCTCTTAATGTGAGAAGTCGCATGCACCTAGAGAGACAGGAGGGCTGCTGATGGCTGTGTTTGGAAATCATCTACCACAACATCAGTGCTTCACATTCTACAGCTTTAGTTGGAGGTAAACGGAGTAAACTCAACACCATTTTTGACAAAGAGGGCCCTATGTGAGCAAATTCAGAACTTGATCAATATGACCCTGTACGAACACAAAGGAAAAACATTACAAACCTCCACTGGGCTCCAGTTGGAAAAAACTGAATGAGCACCTAACTCATTCTATTCTTTCGGTTCCTGAAGTCACCTGTTTTCAGGAGGTGACTAGAATAATTTATCCTGGATTAACATTAAATTCCTTTATGGACAAATTAGGTTCCCTGGCTACTCAGTGAATTATAAATTAAATTCCTCATTCTGTTCATGTTTTTATTTCTCACTTATACTCCTTCCAAGGATAAGTACTATGAACCATTCAGCTGACCAAGGCTGGATTTAGCCATATCCAGGGGAGAAAAGATAAATATTTACTTAACAGTATTATCACCTTTCCTTAAATGAGCTAGCTCTTCTTTTTGCCTCATGCACCATGTGAAACTTGAGAGAAAGATGAGAGGGCTGGGCAGCTGCCTACATAGTACATTTTGTGAGATGCTAAGAGGGGACCATGCCCCAAAATAATCTTCACAGCTGCCATGACATGATGCCTGAAATTCCACCACAGGGATTCATTTCATTCACTTATGATACTAACTGTCCTGGGATTCAAGGACAGAATGCAAAGACCCCGGGATATGGGAACACATGGGGTCATCATCATCCATTAGCTTCCCAACCCAGGATGAATGGTTAAGCCAGTGCTTCTGGAAAGTGAGGCACAACCAGGCAGAGTCAGGGGTCTGTGGCTTGGTATATTGCTGAGGGTCAGAAAGGTGGGTGTGTCTCCTGCAGCCAGCTGTATGTTCCTGGAGGTGGGGACACCCGACAGATAGAGAGGGGTGCAGAAACACAGCCTGGCCTCCAATCCACAGTGTTCTGAAGGGGGTCACTGCGAGGGGAAGAGAAGGGGCAACAGGAGAGGGAGGGGGAGAAGGGCACAAGATACATTGTGAGTACATACTCCTAGTGTTACTGTTTCAAACGTTTTAAAATTAACATTTTGTCATCATGATTGTTAAGAGCATGATGAAATGACTTTAAAGGAAGCAGTGTGCATAGCAAAGGGAAATAAAGAGGAACTTTTAAATTAAGTTTCAG